>NC_135856.1:21685299-21894284 GCF_031162955.1 Sander vitreus | reverse complement strand
ATAATCATTACAACTTTCTAGGCTGATTCCGATTTCCGATTTTCTTTGAGTTAGGCCAGCCGATACCGATTTTAGCCCATTCCGATTTATTTTTTTCTAACCACTTTACAGCACACACAAATATAAATTTTCTATCTTTTCTTTAATAGAAAATGTTACATTTTGCATAGAACATAGCACATTTTTTAAATAGATAATCGATCGCTATTAAATACAACTATATAAATGACACCTGGTGTGGGAAATTCACACACATTTAAAGTGCAATGTTATAGAAGAACCATTTCCTTCTTTTCACATCCAATATCCAACTAAAATGTGTAGTACCAGTAAGTAGGCTCATTTATGGACCATATTTTAAAAAAACAACATCTGAAATGTTGTTTCCTGAGTTTGAACATATGTGAGTCAAATCAAATCTGTTGTGACAATGATAATTTGGGGATTTTTGTTTTATATTTTCAGGTCCGTCCGAGTGTTCTTCCTCCCCTGCTTTCACAAGGAGGAGACACTCAAGCTCAAAGAGTTGCTGAAGCCACAAACCAGCAACCTGACACTCAGACACTGGCCCCACTTTGCCCTAATGTGGAGCAACCACAGTCTGGGGTCCAGCTGCAGCCAGGGCCCCAGGATGGCCCTCAGTTCCTGCCACTCACACAACACCACACCTGGCCTCCACTAGGGGGCAGTCCAATGATCATCCCTCAGCAGCCGAGCGTCTACGGATCTCAGCCTGCTAACCAGCCGACACTCCCACATCAGCCTCTGGTAGGGCATGAAGAAAAAAAAAAACATCTGGAGAAAAATGTGGAGCAAACTAAATATGATTAACAATACATTCGTTGTCTGTTATTTTCTTAATTACAGCAATACAATAAATCCCAGAGATTCTGTTAAGTGAATTAGAAAGCAACTAATTTAAACCTTTTTTTTCTTCAGATTTTCCCACCTTATAGATACTTTCCTGTTTTCTTATCTCCCCATAGGAATCAAATGGTAAGATATTATTTTATCATAGAAAAAGGCTTTCTTTGTTTTCTGAGACTGGTCTTTTCATGCACTGCAAACAGCATGTACTGCTCTGTACTGAACTAAAGATTTTAAAGCTTAAACGATTTCACCTGGGGGGGTCTTTAACATACAGTGCAAGTTTTGTGCTGTCAACATATACTGTATAGGAAACCTGAAACAGACAGTGTTGTGGGAAAAAAAGACATCTGTACTTTACCGCAATCTCTCACTTGATTTATGGCTCACAGTTTTGCTTTGAACATGTTTTTCTGCCACAAGTGATATTGTAATTGTGATAATTTGTATATAATTGTCTGATGTTTGGAGTAGGAAAGGGTTTGAAGTGCAGTTTTGTCTTGTCTCAATGCAGAAACTGTTGAAATAAATGTCATTTTCTGTCCTCCAGTTCCCCCAGTATAGATTCCCGATGATTCTTGAATCACCTTTTCCACAAACTCCAGCAAATCAACCTCTGAACAGTCCCGTGTTACCTGCAGAAACACCTTCTGGAGCTGCTCCAGGAGGTGCAGCTCAGACAGGGCAGCAGCAACAATCCATCTCTCAGCTTGTTTATCTTTTGAGGCACTTAGACAGGAATTTGACTTACCACGTAATCAACAATGGAAGTATTTTCAGTTAAGACACCTCCTGGTGCAGGTCTTCGGCTCCTGTTAGGGACAGATCAGATGGCCAGAGACTCAGAGATGTTCACAAGTCATTTTTTGCAAGTCCAAGTCAAGTCTCAAGTCTTTGAGCTTGAGTCCAAGTCAAGTCTCAAGTCTTTGAGGGGCAAGTTCAAGTCAAGTCTCAAGTCTTTTGCCACGAGTCTAAGTCAAGTCTCAAGTCTCTGGCCATCTGATCTGTTCCTAACACTGTATTGTTAAATCTTATGAATTCAAAGCATGTCCTGTAGCTACCATCCAGACAGTACAATATTAAAATCAGTTGTAAGATAACTTTATGGGGTCTACTTAACACATCCCTCTAGACCTCGGACCTGGTGAAATATTAACCTAAAGCGGTCACATCATATGGCTACAACTGCAGCATTAGCACAACACTTTGCGATGGTTAGCTTGTTACCTGTGATTATATATGCTAAATGTAACATCTCTTTCACTCAAAGAAATGTCTAATGTCAAAGTGGAAGTCAAGACAATAGTGGCAGTGCCACACCAGTTACAGAAAAACATGCATCTCAGTGTCAGTCCAAATTACGCACAATAAGCAGTATGAACTCACTGATGTAATGCAATTCATTTATTTATTTTCTAAGTGTTAGTATGCTCAGTGAAACTGAGTCCAGCGCGAGGGAGACCCGACTCAGAGGAGGAGAGGTTAGTGAGGCCAGCGTCTCCACAGCAGGTGACAGTGCACACGGATCCGCTGCGCCACGCATGGATGAAATAATGAAATAGTAAATAGGACTACAGCAACAGAAATATGTGCAGAAATAAGACAGTCAAGACGGCCCAGTGTTTGGTGGACCAGGTACACCTTGTGCCTACAAATCATCCACGGGATCAATTACGCATCACATGAGTTTGCCCCCCCGACCCAGCGTTTGTTCCTGGGGAGATGGATCTGTGCGTCCCGCCTCCTGTGCGCCATGGATGTCTGAGCCTCAGCAACCACTAACTATAAGATACAATGTGCCTGTTCCCAGCATTAGCACAACACTTTGCGATGGTTAACTTGTTACCTGTGACGATATATGCTAAATGTAATGTCTCTTTTCACATTAGCGTGTGAGTGACTGACCTATTTGGGTGCGTTTTGAGATGCCTGATGAAGTCCGACGTTGTTGCATAATTTATCTTGGTGCCACACACTTTGCATGTAGCTGTTGGCTTACTGACACTGTTTACCAAGTTATTGAAAGCAAAACTAATGAGAAAAGGCACAACTCCTGGAGGATTTCGTGTCGCCATCGGCAATGCATTTTTTGATATGTGAGTGAGCGCACATAGGCGCATGTGTTACGTTGCACATTATGGCAAAAGGCAGGGGACATACAGCTCGTCATACATTTCCCCGTATATGCGCCAATAAAAGAAAATAGAAATACATGAATACATTTTGATTTTAAAAAGCAATAATTGCATGAAAACAGGTTGTTGAAGAGTCTCGAAGCTCGAGTCCGAGTCAAGTCTGAAGTCTTTTGGGTCGAGTCCGAGTCAAGTCTGAAGTCAGCCGTTTGTGCGACTTAAGTGTGACTCGAGTCCGAGTCTCAGACTCCAGTCCCCATCTCTGGGTTGTTACCATGGTGAATCGTAGTATCATGGCTCCATTCATGCTGCCTATTTATTGTGGTAGGGGAAAAAGGTTAGCTCTAGGTCAACCTATTCCGAATTGATTGAACCAACTCATATCAGCTGTTCTGGAACCGAAAACTCAGTTTCCCACCTCAGAGTAAATCAACTCAGACATCAGGGTTAGACTCAGAGTTTGTTAAACCTCCTTCCTGAAACGGACCCCAGGACCCCAACTTAAAGCCACAGCTGATAAATTATCTGGACTTCTTTCAGCTGATTCATATAGCTGTTCTCCAGACTGAGTAAACAGAACTGTGTCCATGGCAACACTCTGCTATGCATGGCAACGGTGTGTGAGTTTTTTACCTTCATTTTACCAGGAAATTCCCATAAAAATTAAGAATATGTATATTGATATACAATTAAAAATAAAAATAAATTGTCATTATTGTGTGATTACTAAAATAGGCTCGTGGCACTCAGCCATAACGTTCAAGTCCAGTGCCGTTAGAACCACAACATGGATCGGTGGATGGCAACAGATTCTCTGAAGAGAAAAGAAGCAGAGGTTACCAATAATGAAGAAATTGAGAATGAGTCGGAGGCATCTATGAGCCAGATTCCTCATAAAGAAACAAAGAAAAGGAGAGTGAAAAGAAAATACTATGAAAGCTACTTAACATTAGGATTCAGCTACACTGGCCCCGAAGATGAGCCGTTGCCGGTTTGCGTTTGTTGCTACGAGGCACTGGCTAACGAGAGCATGAAACCATCAAATCTTCGCCGGCATCTGGACACCAAGCATGGGGAATTTAAGTCCAAGCCAGTCGAGTTTTTCCAAAGCAAACTACATGAATACAGCACAAGCAAGAAAGTAATGGAATCGACATCTACAGGTGGTGCTACTGCTAAAGCAGTGGAAGTCTTGTACCGGGTGTCCCGAATCATAGCGAAAAAAGGGATGCCACGTACACTCGGCGAGGAGGTGGTGCTGCCAGCAATTAAAGAGACTGTGGGTGTCATGCTGGGTGACAAAGCACGAAAGCAAATGGACTTGATTCCATTATCAGACAACACTGTGCAGCGCAGAATCGAGGAGATGGCCAGCAATGTGAAAGACCAGCTGATATCGCAGATCAAAGCCAGTCGATTTTTTGCTCTTCAGCTGGACGAAGGTATGAATACAACGGAGAAATAGAGGACTTCCATCCATCTTCATCCATCTTCATCCGCTTATCCGGGGTCGGGTCGCGGGGGTAGCAGCTCCAGCAGGGGACCCCAAACTTCCCTTTCCCGGGCCACATTAACCAGCTCCGACTGGGGGATCCCGAGGCGTTCCCAGGCCAGGTTAGAGATATAATCCCTCCACCTAATCCTGGGTCTCCCCCGAGGCCTCCTCCCAGCTGGACGTGCCTGGAACACCTCCCTAGGGAGGCGCCCAGGGGGCATCCTTACCAGATGCCCGAACCACCTCAACTGGCTCCTTTCGACGCAAAGGAGCAGCGGCTCTACTCCGAGCTCCTCACAGATAACTGAGCTTCTCACCCTATCTCTAAGGGAGACGCCAGCTACCCTCCTGAGGAAACCCATTTCGGCCGCTTGTACCCTGGATCTTGTTCTTTCGGTCATGACCCAGCCTTCATGACCATAGGTGAGGGTAGGAACAAAAACTGACCGGTAGATTGAGAGCTTTGCCTTCTGGCTCAGCTCTCTTTTCGTCACAATGGTGCGATAAATTGAATGTAATACCGCACCTGCTGTGCCGATTCTCCGACCAATCTCCCGCTCCATTGTCCCCTCACTCGCGAACAAGACCCCAAGGTACTTGAACTCCTTCACTTGGGGTAAGGACTCATTCCCTACCTGGAGAAGGCACTCCATCGGTTTCCTGCTGAGAATCATGGCCTCCGATTTAGAGGTGCTGATCCTCATCCCAGCCGCTTCACACTCGGCTGCGAACCGATCCAGTGAGTGCTGAAGGTCACAGGCCGATGATGCCATCAGGACCACATCATCTGCAAAAAGCAGCGATGAGATCCCCAGCCCACCGAACTGCAACCCCTCTCCACCCCAACTACGCCTCGATATCCTGTCCATAAATACTACAAACAGGATTGGTGACAAAGCGCATCCCTGGCGGAGGCCAACTCTCACCTGAAACGAGTCCGACTTACTGCCAAGAACCCGGACACAGCTCTCGCTTTGGTCGTACAGAGATTGGATGGCCCTGAGAAGGGACCCCCTCACCCCGTACTCCCGCAGCACCTCCCACAGTATCTCCTGGGGCACCCGGTCATACGCCTTCTCCAGATCCACAAAACACAAATAGAGGACTTTCTCTTTTGTAAACCTTTGCAGACACGCACAACTGCAGAGGCACTTTTTGACATATTGAACGGTTTCATCACAGAACATGGGATTGATTGGTCACGATGCGTGGGAATAAGCACAGACGGGGCAGCAGCCATGGTAGGCCAACACAGCGGCCCCGTTAAACGTGTGCAAGCAGTAGCTCCGCAAGCGAAATCCATCCACTGTAGCATCCAGAGAGAGGCTCTCGCAGCCAAAAGAATGCCTCCTGATCTGAAAACTGTTCTGGATGAAGCAGTAAAAACTGTCAATTTCATCAAGGCCCGCCCGCTGAATTCAAGTTTTCAGTTTTATGCGACGAGATGGGCAGTGAGCACCGACAATTGCTGCTCCATACCGAGGTCCGGTGGCTGTCAAGAGGGAAGGTGCTTGCACGGCTTTATGAGTTGCGAGATGAGGTGAGACTGTTTCTGGCCGATTCAATGATGCAGACTGGCTTGCCAAGTTGGCATATCTGTCTGACATTTTTGAGGCTTTGAATGGACTAAATAGGAGCCTACAGGGGAAGTCAGCTCCTCTTTTTAATACACAAGACAAAGTTGAAGCAGTAATCAAGAAGATGGGGATGTGGGCCAGGCGCGTTGAGGAGGCAAACTATGACTCATTTCCAAATCTTTCTGATTTTTTAGACAGCTTAGACAGGCACCTTTCAAGTGCTGTGCAAGATGATGTCAGACAGCAACTGCACCTGCTGAAAACTCAGCAACGGATTTATTTTCCAACTCCCGACAATACAGTGAACTGGATAAGAAATCAGTTTGCCACCCTGGATGACTACACCCTGACAAACCTCACCTCCAGAGAGCAAGACAGCCTGGCCGAACTGTCCTGTGACAGTGCTTTAAAAAATGACTTTTCTGAGAGATGCCTGCCTGCTTATTGGCTGAAAGTTGCCACAGAATACCCCGAGCTGTCCGACAAAACCCTGAAGTGGATTGTGCCTTTTCCAACCACTTACCTCTGTGAATCAGGATTTTCATCCCTGGTCATGTTGAAGACAAATTATCGGAACAGACTTAATATTGAACCAGATCTCAGATTGAGGCTGTCATCACTGGAACCTGACATCCAGAAATTAACGTCTGCAAAGCAACATCATCCATCTCATTAGGTGACCATTTATTTATTTGTTTGTTTGTTTTTAATATAGGCCTATATTAGACAGACAACAAAAAGAGGAAGGGAAAGATGTGGAGCAGGACAGAGGGGGATATTAGGTTCATATAGGGCAAATAGACCCCTAATGGCTTTTCCTTTTGACAACTTTTATTTATTTATTTTAACATTTTAAAATGTTTAACCAAGTAGGCCTATACTGTGTTTTCATTAAATGTGTAAATGTTGAAATTTTTACTATATCCGGTGTTCTTATTACTGTATAGATTTAATACTCCATTGCTATGGAAATAAGCCTGTTGTTCCAAATGATCCTGATTATGCCCTCGGGCGCTTGATTAAATAAATAAATAAAATATGTTGCAGCCGTTGTGTGCAGTAAACTTTCTTTTAACAAGCCTGTTGTACTGATGCGATGACCAGTTATAGTTTTAGTGCTATTAGGCTTATTAAGAGGTGCAGATTAATTCAGGTAGGACTGTGTGTAGGCTATACATATTTTATTGTGTGTATTATGAGGTGCTCTGTGAAAATTCGTGATTACAAATAGTGGTCTACACACACAAAAAGTTTGAAAACCCCTGCCCTAGTACACATGCTCTGGAGTTGCCCAAAAATTCAGGCATTTTGGTCTTCCCTACATACAATCGTAGAGAAAATTGTCGACCAGCATATCCCTTTCACCCATAGTCTGTTTATTTTGGGGGACCCCTCTGCATTAAGTGACCTGACCCCTCCACTCTCTAACTGGACCCAGACTGTCCTCATGTTAGGCCGGAAACTTCTGGTCAAAGAATGAAAAGCCCACAGTTCAACTGTGGGCTTTGGCATTTTGTGTGCAATGCTGCTCCGCTGTCTGTTCTGCTCCCTGTGTATGTGCGCGTCGCAGAGCTGCCCACAAGGCAGCCTCTCGGGAATTACGTCACGCAACAAAGTACCGTAGTATTGTGTGCAAAGCGCCAGTCAATTTAGTGTAACCCAGAGCCATAGAGATATAAAGAGTTGCAACACTCATTGATCTCGCTAGCGGGGTGGTCACGTGGTTCATGTAAGCCTGTATAGTTCCAAACACACGCAGCGCTGTCATGTTCTACTATGGGACTGACAGCAGCGATTGCGATATTGAATGGTAAATATAAATAAAAACACATACCCATGTACTTGTTTGATTATTATTGCATATTTGTAAATGTCAGTTTTACATTTGGAGTGGTAGGGTGACAACTGAAGCTATGTATAGATATGTTTTTAAGTTTTGGAGGGAAAGCTTCACGTCCGTGTTAGCATGAGTAGCACTAGGCTACTGTCTTGTATTGTCCTTCGTGTCATGTGACTTGTTTAGTTTATTTACATTTTGTAAATTTTTCTGACATGTCTGGGACCCCCCCCCGTGCCAGTTCACGTTAAATGACATCACATAGTACGCGAGGGTCACCGGGGGACCCAAAGCTCAATGCCAGGCAAATGCAAAAACGTCAAAAATAAACTAAGTCCCGGGGACCCGAAGGACAACACAAGGGTTACCCTTAACCTTACTACATCTTTTTTTAAATCAATGATGATTCAAGATGTTCTTTTTTGCACGTCTGGACTATTGTATTTTCCTTGATTTTGCTTGTAATTCTGATTCACTTACCCGTGGTCAGAGAGCGATTGAGAAAGCAGAGTAGCAACAGTCCATTCAGCATTTAGTGTCCAGCCCACTTCTTCTGATGAGGCAGGAGTTGACCACACAACCATGATAATTTTAAGACTAAGCCATACACAAAGTATCACATATATTAAAGAATAACAACTCATTACACTTGGATGAATACATTTTTTTATTAAACAATGAGTGACACAACAAGAACAAGTACAGTAAAAAGAAAGGAATACAGTGGGGAAAGGAGACAATTAAAAAAAAGCAATACAAATAAGATGTACCGCTGGCACCACTGGTTATAAAACTCTTCAGCAAATGCAGATTCTACTGCCTAACATCCGCACGCTGCAAAGGAGGATGCAGCATATAAAGCTGGAGCCAGGATTTTTGGAGGTTAGTGTTTGAGATGCTGAGTGTTTAATAAAACAAATCCTCTCCACATATATCAGGCTGAGGTTTGTGGAACAAAAAACAAGTGGGAACAAGTAGTGAATAAGAGCAACAAAGTAGAGCCAGGGGGTATCAATAATTAAAATAAAGTTAATCATGAGTGGAAAAAGAACAACAAATGTGTGAACAGGTGTGCTGTGTATCTTACTTGAAAAACAAGAACAAAGTGAAGGAACAGGGGGGAATAGTATAAGTGATGAATTAACAAAATCAACCGTGATAAGGGGTACCTTGGCAGCAAGAGTCAGACTAAAAAGGCAATTTCAACACAGCAGACTTCCTCAACTAAGGTCATAACATCTAGTCCACTGCCAAACACCTTACTGGTTGCCATGGATGTATTTGGCCTCTCCATCCCCAGCACACCGTCCGCAGCCTCCAGTCGTCTCTTATTTCAGCAGCCACCAGCAGCTGTGAAATTAGAAAAGGTTGATCTACTAGACTAGAGAACAGTTGAAAGTAATACAGAATGCCTGAGGGCCTTATTTTTCTATATTTTCAATTGTTTACAGCATAAATTGATGTAGAAAAAGGTAGAAATAGGTACATAAAAAGCCAGTGTTTAATGCTCAAAATTATATGTCTCCTCACAAAATCTGGAAACAAAACCTATGCCAAACATTACTGGGCCTTGGCACATAAAAAGTTTGAGAAAGGCTGTGCTATAACACATGCACAAAATGAGCCATGCTGTGTCTTTTGTCTTGCTCTTGGTATTTTTCAATCTATTTTCTGCTGGACCTTGTGGTGGGGAAAGACCTTGATTGAAGAATGAATTTCCCTCACTGCCTAATCTAATGAGGTTTGGTCTTTGGCCACCAGTGCCCCTGGTGTCCAAAAAAATTGTTATTTCTATTTATTTAGTTTTAAAGGATTAGAATGTATGTAAATCAGTGGTTCTCATTCTTTACAATTGCAGTGGTCCTAGTAGATCCCTTTGGTAGACCAATTTGCCTTATTCACCTACGTCATCATCTTAAACCAAAACGAGGCTGTGGTGTACGGAAGTAACGTTGGCAACGTAGGCTACTGTCATAACGTTACCTACAATGCCGCCGCATTGTTGTGTTCCCAAATGTACTTCTTCCAAAAGAAATAAATCCTATACAGGTCAAAGCTTCCATCGTTTCCCCAAAGATCCTGTTATTTGCCGTGAATGGATTCACAAAATAAGAAGACATCCCGGTCGCCATTTCAAGGTAAGATATTAACATTAGCTTACGATGCGAACTACGCTAACGTTAGCCATATTTACGTTAACTAGCATAGAGATACCTAGCTAAGCCTTCTGGCTAACTAGACATGGCTTGATAAGCCACGAACCGGTCCTTTTTAAGTTATAATGAGCAAGGGGCTGATTCGGGGGTAACGTTAAGCAAGTTGTAGCTCTTTAGACTAGCTTGGTCTGCTAAGCCGTGGCTAGCCGTGTCTTACAGCAGAATATAAACAAGACGTGACCTGTGCCTGTTTATGATAACCATTGCTAATCTAGACCAAGTTAAGCACACAACTATAAACAGTAACATCCATTTAATATCTAATGCTACAGATCCACGTGGACACAACAGTATGTTCAGATCACTTCACAGAAGAGTCTTTTTTGAAGACCCTGGTTGGCATGCGAAAGTTGAAGGGTGCTGTTCCAACATTGTTTGCCTGGACTGATTGCACCGTGAGGCCTGCAAGGAGGTCTATCGTCAGAGGAACTACAAGGTATTTTTCTGTGCAGTTACATTCTTAGTCCATAATGTTTTTAAGACCTCTTTTCATTTGACTAAGTTTCAGTAATACTGCTTTCCAGTCATGCAACCACTGCAGTTGTTGAAGAGGATGTCCGGCAGGTTGATGTAAATTCCAATGAGTTAAGGTAAGTGACGTGTATCTCTGAACATAATTTTTTCCCCTACTATTATCTGATTGCTAGGATCAGAGGAATTCTGGTAGAAAATACAGTAGCTATCGACTCAGTACACTCTCAGTGCCTCCCGTTTATTTAACATAACAACTGAGCATCTTACAGGTGATGGTCCGCCGAAAATTGATTGCGCCCAGTCTCTTTACGTCTACAGCTGGATCAAATAACCATCAGTTTATGTCCGTGGTAATAGCAAAGGTATGTCTGTGTGATACTTTAATGTTTCTTTTAACATAATAATAACAATTGTGGCCAAATAAGTGTTTGCAGTTTATAGCTTAATCAGGTATGACATTTACATGATTATCGGAAATAATAGAAGCCTGTTGTTGCCAATGGAATACGTGTTTGTATTTGGAAAACGGACTGTAGCCTATAATAACATGACTTACTGCTGAGCTATATATAAAATAGACATGATCTCTTTTGCAATTATCCTTATGACTGCATTATTTTACCTGCTGTGTACCAACCAATCCAGCCTTTTCTACCTGTTAAAATACCTTTAAATGTCGAAAACAACCCATAAAATGCAGTATTCTACTTACAACAAAATTATTGAAGCCTCTACTTATTGCAATAAATAATGCAATCAATTTTCGGCAGACCAACACTTTTCGGCACGACACCGGCATTAAAGTGCCCATATTATGCTCATTTTCAGGTTCATAACTGTATTTTAAGGTTGTACCAGAATAGGTTTACATGGTTTAATTTTCAAAAAACACCATATTTGTGTTGTACTGCACAGCTCTCACTCACTGCTGCAGATCCTCTTTTCACCTGGTCTCTGTTTTAGCTACAGAGTGAGACCTCTTTTCTTCTTCTTCTTCTGTACTATCTTTGATTGCACTCGCACATGTGCAGTAGCTGAGATGTAGATAATGTCAGCTAGCTAGCTCCATAGACAGTAAAAGAAAGGCCGTTTCTCCAACTTCGGTCAGTTACAAGGCAGGATTAGCTGGGAGACTTCTAAATGAGGGCGCACATGGAAGTAGTTCTTTTGTAGATTATGGTGAACTTGTGTGTGTTGTGGCAGTGCTTTGCTATTGAGAATGAGGTAGCATGCTAGCGTTAGCATTAGCGTTAGCATGCTACGAGCTAACAGTTGTGGTTAGCCAGCTCGTTTCGGCTTGTGACATCACAAGCCGTGCCGATTTTGAACAGCTCACCCGGAGACTGAAGGCAGGACACATTCAGAAACCGTATCTCACTCAGAACAGCATGGATGGATTTTTTACAAAGTTTGTATGCGTGTGGAAGCACCAGAGACACAGAAGAACACCCCAAATCCCAGAAAAAGTGTTTTTTTTCATAATATGGGCACTTTAAAACCTACCTAAGAGAGCCCCCTTTGTAACATAAAAAATTCTGGCTTTTGGCTCAACATACCTAGCTAACCCATTAACCTCACTTTGTAGTACACCCCTCTGTAGTTACCACTTAATCCTTTTGAAAATCTAAAACATGAAAATGATACATATTGTACCCAGATATATTTAATTCTGTCTGGGATCTAACCTTTCAAAAAGTAATATCTCTTTATAGTAAACAATACTGAGTGTTAAAAAACTAATATTCTTCTATAGATTGTTGGTGGTGACAGCAGATTTCCAGAGCAGCTTATGTTGGAGGTGACTGCTACTGACCTGTTCTACTTAGGGAAATATCACTTTTAAGAGAAAAGCATTATTTTGCAAATGACTGGCCTCAGATGGGAGATTGATCACTAGTTTAAAATACGCTCTCCTAAAATTATGTCCCTCAGTATTTTCTTGCCCTTGCAGTGCAGAGATGGCCCCTCCACACCCCGATCATGATTATGCTGAACTGCCCCCGCCACTGGAGGAGCAACTTAAGGAAGCCCACAAGATCATCAACGATCAAGCAGAATTAATTGCACATCTTCAAACCAAGCAGTTTCTCCTTTCAAGATTCCAAGGCGATGATAAGAACATCATGTTTTTCACAGGCTTTCCTGATTATAACACACTGAAAGCAGTGTTTATGGCCCTACAGCCTACTGCAGAAAACATGGTAGGATGGAGTCAGGCACAGCGAATAAGGCAAGCTGACGGGGAAATTGTTAGGCAGGGGTTTAGCATTCCTAAACTGGCCGTCATTGACCAGTTTTTTCTATTTCTTTGTCGTCTTAGGCAAGGTTTTCCTGAACAGGACCTTGCAGTGCGCTTTGATGTGTCACAGTCAACTGTAAGCAGGGTCTGTGTAACCTGGGCAAACTATCTACATTTCATGTTAGGATCACTTCCAATTTGGCCTTCGAGAGGAACTGTAAACGAGCTCATGCCTCCTTGTTTCCAAAGCACTTTCCCACTTACAAGAGTTATATTAGATTGTACAGAAATACACGTGCAGAGAAATGTGACACCACCTTTAAGGGCCTAGTTGGCATCTCTCCCTCAGGTTTAGTCACATTTGTCAGTGACCTGTATACAGGTTCGATATCTGACAAGGAGATCACAAGAGAATCCGGGATCCTGTGTCTACTTGAGGAAGGCAATGAGGTCATGGCTGATAAAGGATTTCTCATCAAGGACCTTCTCACTGAAATCAATGTCTCCCTTGTGATCCCACCCTTTTTAGGCCCAAGTGGACATTTCAGCAAAGAAGAGGTGAGACAGACACAAGCCATAGCCAGACTTCGCATTCATGTTGAGAGTGCCATTAATAGGATCAAAGAGTATCACATATTCAATAGGGTCTTACCAATGACTCTAGTGGGCTCTGTCAATCAACTGTGGACTGTTTGTGCCTTCTTGAGTAACTTCCAAGGGCCTCTGTTCTAAAGAGTGCCAGTGCACCCTTGAAATTATACCTGTCTTTATGGACTGGTTTGAAATTATACTGTCCACCCCATGGAGCACACTGAATTACACTGACAGGTTGTTTTACAGTCAAATTTCTTTTATTTTTAACACATTGTTTATTTTTGATGTAATTTTTGGTGACTGAAGCCATCTACTGCACAGATGTTCTTGAATGAATTAGTCAATTTGTGTGTGTGTGTGTGTGTGTGTGTGAGTGTGAGTGAGTGTGTGAGTGTGAGTGAGTGTGTGAGTGTGTGTGTGTGAGTGAGTGTGTGTGTGTGTGTGTGAGTGAGTGAGTGTGAGTGAGTGTGTGTGTGTGTGTGTGTGTGTGTGTGTGTGTGTGTGTGTGTGTGTGTGTGTGTGTGTGTGTGTGTGTGTGTGTGTGTGTGTGTGTGTGTGTGTGTGTGTGTGTGTGTGTGTGTGTGTGTGTGTGTGTATGTGTGTGTGTGTGTGTGTGTGTGTGTGTGTGTGTGTGTGTGTGTGAGTGAGTGTGTGTGAGTGAGTGTGTGTGTGTGTGAGTCCGCTGCAAACAGTGTTGCTCCACCAGAATGACTCATGAACATTAGCAGAAACATCTGTTAATCTGAACTTTTAAATATAAAGCACTTGTCACAAAACCTCTGAAAAATAAAACATTGTCTTTAAACATGGGCTCCTGTGTTTCATTTCATTGATGCTCTTTTCATGTACCTTTGTTGCACAAGGCAGGCAGGAAGTATGTAAAAAAGAAACTGTCAAGTTTGGATTTCATGTTGTCCCATTCTTCAGGGTTGAAGTGGACCTGCTCCAGGTGGTGGTCCTGTTTGCACCGGACAAAGAAATCGCACCATGTCATACTGGTGATACCCATCTGTCCCACCATCTGGTAGTAGTACTCATGGATTGTCTTCAGAGCATAGGTTCCATCGGTCTTGCAGTACAAGTATGCACAGTCTTTAAAACTGTCCTTGTCTGGACACTTGATTTCCAGAAGTCCGTAGGTTGGTGCTGCACTAAGGTCACGCACTTTCCTATCAGGTGAGGCCCCCAGATGTAGGATATGGGGGTTAATTACAAACCCGCAGGGGTAGACTTCATTGACAGTGATTTCCTTGTATTCAGCAGCAGCGACTGGCTCCATTTTAAGGCCTCTCGTCATTGTTTTAGTTTGTGTCAACCGTTTCTCCTTCATGTTGGCTGCCAAACTGTCAAAGTCTCTCACCCTGGAGCAGATTCTTTTGAATGATGATGATGTCAGGCGTTTGGCTCGTACTTGATGCCAGGTCGTGCAACTGCTTTGTCCTCTGGTTTCCATCTCTAGATGCTTTGCATCAGACAGTGTGACAGCCAGGCCACCATAGAAGAATTTTTCAGTATCATCTAGAGCAGTGCTAAATGACCATGGCCGTGGAGGTAGAGGAAGTTCAGGGTCATTTTCACTGAAAATGGACAGTGGACGTTGAGTTTGGTAAGTTAATACAGAACCCCGGGGAAGGTCCCCAAATTCTGTGGAGACCAGATCAGCAGGCTGCTTACAGTTTGCTTCCAGTAACTTTAACATCTGGCTCTTACTGCCGAAGAGTCTCTGCAAATTCAGCACTTGGTAATGGAAGTGGCACAGGACAATACAAATTAGAGACAATCCCCTCAGTAGAGTGCTGTTTTTTCTTTGGTGGTGCATTAGCCAATGGTGGTTTAACTTTGGATACTGTCACAGTGCTAACTGCTCTTGGGCTGAGACCTAATGTCCTTGATGGAACATGCCAGGCTTGAGGTAGAGATGTTTTGCTTGCATTTGGGGGGACAGATGCATACCCCATTTTTATATAGTGGGCCAACGTGTAGAGCAGTCCTATTAAGTGATTGCACTGTCCCAAGCCAGATTTACAGTTGCAGGTTATCTTGCCAATGAATGGCTCCTCGAAGGACAGCTCCACCTTTAAGAATAATCAAACAAGTTTAAGAACACATTCACATTTAGATAGGTATACCAACATATTTTTCTAAACGTCTGGTCCAGACCCAAACAGTCATGGTAACTCTAAGGATTTAAAAGAATATGTAACTGGCCTAGCAAAGTAGGTGGTGATATAAATACCTAACATGAAATTACAGAGCATGGTGATGTACACTGAGTGTGCAGTTAATTAGGTACTACTGGCGTTTTCATGTTCCAGCAATGAAAGCATAACAGTCAATGTTTAAGTTGCTAGGTTTGTTCTAGACATCAGACATGATACTGATTAATACAGCTTGCAGGGTACCTAATATTTTGGACACTCATTGTACTAAAACCCCGGGTTAGGGAATAACAGTAATTTGACAAGCTGTTTGACACCAGCTGTTTATTAAAATAAGATATTTTTGAGGCAGAGATGCATAAAAGTTTCAAAGTAATCAAATGATGTTACTGGGTTTGTGCATCCCTGTGGACGACATTACTGATTTGTTTTTAGCATCTGTGTTACCTGTGAGACCTGATGAGTACCTTCCCTAACCCTATCACTGTGTAAACTGAGCAGCCCATGCCTGTAAACAAACTTACTTATACTTAATATTTATTAATTTTAATAACCAACAGTAGCACCCTGCCTTGCTTTGTAGTGACACATTGGAAACAAGCTATTTTGACTGATGGTTCCAATACACTTTTAGCTAAAGATCACATCAACTGCACATAACATGTTATTTTTAGTCTAGCAGGGAAAGATGAACTGTTCATAATGCGTTCATAATGAACGATCAAAATGACCATTTGAACTTTTAGCAAGCGTCTTTGTTCTAGCAGTGGCACCACTCCGCAAACTGAGAAGTTTATCCATAGTCATGATACCTGAATGTTGTAAGGTGCCTCGTTTTTTCGCATTGAGCGAAAAGACTCACACTCACACTGACTGTCTCGCTCCTCTTGACTGTCGGTAAAATAATGTATTGTTAACATTCAAAATAACAGTCAGTCTGGTGTGGTTAATATATCTTAACAATGCTTAGCATCAGCTTGTAATGTTATCGCGTCCTGTTGTATTAGCTAGCTAACAAGCTAACGTTAAAAGTAACGTTGGCTAATGTTGAATTCAGAAAAAAAGCCATCATCGTCCGTGTATTACCTTCCACGTCATGCACATATCCCTCAATCCAGTTGCTGTAACCTTTCAGTAAAACAGCCCGGGGAATCTTGCAGTCGTTATTTGGTCCCTGGTCCCTACACTGAGAACCACTAGTGTGTGTGTGTGTGTGTGTGTGTGTGTGTGTGTTGTAGTAGTAGTAGTAAAGAGAGAGAATGGGAGAAGGAAGTTTGTGTGAGGTGGAACTGGTCACTATAGACCCAAATCCCCCCTATGATGCTGAATGAGCCAAAGAAATTTGCTTTGTACGCAGCAAAATTTGGGTTCGCCCCACCAAATCTCACTCCAAGGTTTTGGGAAAAGTTGGCAGCTCTGAGTAAACATGTCATCTTGGCTGGCAAAGTTGTTAAATTCACCCCAATTCCGGGTCACATTCCTGCTGTAACATGTCCGATTGTGTAGTGTTTTGTTCAGAAGCCTTTATCTGTGATTTTTGACGTTAGAAAGTGCTGCTTTGTTCCACTACAATCTAACGTTAGCATACTCATAGCTAACTATTGTAGCTGCATGCTAACGCGACATAGCGGAGCATATATAGCTAGCTATATATGTACGTATGTAAGGCTTCTAGCTCAGGCTAGCTAGCGTTAGCAAATTACCTTCAAAGTTGCAAAGAAATGATGAAACATAAAATGTTAAGCCTTTATTTAATTTGCTACATGGTGTTGTACTGTATTTTGTAGTCTCTCTGTTCCCCTATGTGTTGTCTTGTTTTACTTCCTGTCTTTTGGTTTTCCCGCCTTCGTGATGTCTTTCACCGGTTCCCCAGCCTTGTGTCACCTGTCCCTTGTTGCATCGTTATCAGTGGCGCAAA
Organism: Sander vitreus; assembly: GCF_031162955.1. Lineage (NCBI taxonomy): Eukaryota > Metazoa > Chordata > Actinopteri > Perciformes > Percidae > Sander > Sander vitreus. The sequence continues at coordinate 21,876,776 of NC_135856.1, read as the reverse complement.
AAGTGGGTATGTGCTATATGCGGCGCATAGGGGCGCAGCACCATGGGGGTGCCAAAGCAATGGTAAAAAAACAATAAAAAATTTAAAAATTATTTTTTGGGGGTATTTTCTACATGTAGTGCTAATGTTTCAAAATCATTTCTGCATTTCATCAATATTATATAACATTTTAGAGGACTAACAGGTTAGAGTAGGTGCCCTGTCTCATAAGATTCCATCATAGAATGTTAACATAGAAGAGGGAGTGGGGGGGGGGAGCGCCAGCGAGTAGGTACGAGCGTACGAGTAGTGAGTTGTCGTCTATGGAAAAAGATGGATAAAGCAGGGGGCTAAAAATAGAAAAAGAAAGAGGGAAAATGAGATGGCATGTCCAGGGATGCGACAGCAGTTAAATAAGTGGATGGTGAAAGGCAACAGGTAGGATTTAAAGTGTGACGTCTGTGGTTGGAGGCTTGCAAATATTCATGTTAACAGACTAGCTAGCGTTTGCTAACACTGGGAATGTAGCAGCCAAATGGGGGTTTACCATGGAATCATGCATATATTTGCTACCAAACTTGGATGCTTGCAAATATTCATGTTAATAGACTGTTCTCAGACTAGCTAGTGTTTGCTAACACTTGCAGCGGGGTGGGGTTTACAGCTAGCTTAATGCAAACCAATGTTGCTGATAGCTACATTTAGATTTTGATTGAACGCTATGGTACCAATCCCATGCATGACATATCTCAATTTTATTAAGGTAAAATAACAACTGGTAAATATAAGGTAGCATGCACAATAAATGACAAGAAGCTGGAAAACATAACTTATACAATAACTCTGGTTTACCATGGAATCATTATTAGATTTTGTTTTACCATTAGCTGTTCATGTTAGCTGTGCTGTCAGACATACAGGCTATAGTTACATCTGTTGGTTGGTTGACATGGAAGCTGTAATTACAGGGTCACATCTCTCTCTTTAAAGGTCTATGCTAAGTGGCTCTCCATATTTGTACTTTTTAAAATCCAAAATGTGAATGTAATTTAAACAGCAGCACAACCTTACTGCATAATAGTTGTCTTATCAGATGCCATCACTAGGCTGATAAGAATTGAATTTAGGCTGCTATATTTAACACTGAGTTCATTTCGTTCAGGTGTGAGGATGGTGGATCAGGAAAGACAGGGGAAGGCAACAGGTAGGTGGAAGTGTAGGGGGAGCCACTTGATACCAACAGATTCATTTCTTAATAACATGGAAAAACTAATATGGGAAATATATTACATAATGTTTGTTTGACAATATGTCAGTGACAATATGAGAAGAACACAGGCAAGGAGTGAATGAGACAGACATGAGGTCGGCGATGGCATGAAGTAGAGATGAGACCAGTGATGACATCAGGTAGGAGTTCTATTAGACCACACAAAACTAAATGACCAGTTCAAGCTCCGAGTCCTCCTCACATATGTTTCATTTTGCACTTTAACGTTAGTGTTGCTTACAGATGAGGTCTGATTACTTCTAATTAGAGATGCACCGATTACAATTTTTAGGCCGATTCCGATTTCCGATTTTTCATTGAGTTTGACCAGCCGATACCGATTTTAGCCGATACCGATTTCTTTTTTCTAACCACTTTACAGCACACACAAATATTTATTTTCTATCTTTTCTTTAATAGAAAATTTTGCATAGAACATAGAACATTTTGTACAACCTTTGAATAGATAATCGATCACTATAAAATAGAACTATATAAATTACCCCTGGTGTGTGAAATTCACAAACATCTAAAGTACAATGTTATGGAAGAACCATTTCCTTCTTTTCACATCCATTATCCAACTAGAAAAAATGTGATATATTTAGCAAACTAAACTTCTGTATGAAAACAGGGAAAACAGGTAATGGCATAAAATAATATATAAATAACAAATAAAAATAAAATAAATATAGCCTTGCAGCATAAAGATATTTCTCAAAACACACACAGGCCTGTTTGAACATCAACAGTAACTTTACCTGAAAACAGCGTGTAGTTCCTTTTTTAGCAAGTTTGCTTTATTTGTCATGGTGCATAAATATTAACACTACCGTTGTTGTCAACGGGCTTATCTGCTTACATTAGCTACCGACGGTTACCTCGGAACAATCCAGCAAATAGACGGTACCCTAGTGTGCCGTTACCTGAAACAGATGATTTAACGTCACCGCTCATTTTACACACAGTTTAGCAACAAAACTAAACGTTGAGGGAAGATTACTACGTTTTTAATGTCTCCACTAACCTGGAAAGCGTTTTAAACAGTAACGTTAATACAGCGTGTCGGAGGAATACAGCGTCTCTTTTTTGTTTTTTAATACAGCGTCTCCTACAGTGGCCAGCAGGGCGTCAGAGGCAGAAGGACCACAGCGTTTGCTAACGTTAGCTTCTTGTCTCATCTGGGGTCTGATAAACAGTAAATTCATCAAAGTCAGTGTGCCCAACGCTATTTTCCGTTAAACTGTAGCTGTCATATTTCACGGGACCCATGTGAGTGCGGTTTTCATGTTTCAGTTGTTCAGCCTCAGAGGAGAGAGAGAGAGAGCGGCTGACCGTTCGCCTGAGATTAGTAGAGCAGACGTGTATAATTACGACTTTATGACATTTAATAAACAGCTGATTGAGCGCAGTGCGCCCCTGCTACATGCATATAGCGGAAACCCTGCATGTGCAGATGTGGTGCTGATGTTGCGCGATGTAAATCATGCGGCGCACAGGTGAATTTGACCGGCATAAAATCGGCATATGTCAGACTGACCGGCAGGTCGCCACTCATGGCCGATGACGTGAAAAACGGCCAATTTCGGTCACCAGCAGGTCAATCGGTGATATACTTTAAAATAAACCTTTATTATTTAAACCCCATTCATGATGATGTCCGGCACACTTATTTATTTACTTGTTGTTTATTTATTTATATTTATATGCCAAAATTGTTACTGCATACCCCTCTGACACTGGGTAGTTGCGCCCCTGCTCGTTATCCTGTGTATTTAGTCTCTGTGCTTTCTGTGTCTGTTGCTGGTTGATTGTCATTCATCATTTGTCTTTTGTGAAGAGTTCCATCCTGTGTATTACTGTGTTTTTGTGCTCCTGGATTTTTACCCGTTCTTTCCGTGTTCCAGTTTTTCTGGATTTACTCACCTGCTCAGCTTACATGTTTGTAAGTCTCTTTGTGTTCTCATTAAATTATTATTATTTCAAACTGCTGAAAACTCCTCGCCTTCCTGCACTTGGGTCCAAGCCTGCACCATGACAGTATCTTCATATATATCTGCAAACATTGTGGGGCTCCTGCATTACTAAACATGCAGCCTGTCAAGAAACGACACATGATAAAACCTGTTGCCAAGATGATCATTTTATGAGCTGCTTGTCAATGATGTGTTATTCAGATTTTTACCTGATTCGTTTTGTTTTAGCCCCTATCACATTTCACACTTTTGAGACAAATACAAAATGAAAACACCTTTGACAGCTGATTGGATGACTAAAGGCATAATCTTTTCGTTTAAAAAAGTGCACCTGCAGCTCTTCAGACCAAATTTCCTGGAATCTGTATTTTACCTTCACTGTTGACTTCACTCTTGACTTTGAAGCATAAATTATTAAGCTCTAAAATACATGTTTTTTACTGTGTTCCCCAGATGTGCCAATTAATACTTCAGTACCTCTCACTTTACTGCAGCTATCAACCTAACCAAGCCGTGACAGCAATTTCTGTTGGCAAGTCTTAATACTCCTCCTCCTCCAGCAGGAAAATGAGGCAACAAACTAGCAAAGAGAGAAAAGCTGAATTCAAGATATGCTAACTGTTTCTCATGTTCAGCATTTATTTCTCGAGTGACTCAAAATAACATCATTACTAAAAAAAAAAAAAATGATCAAGACAGACCTCCAATTTTATTCTTTCATTGTTTTTATTTTTATTTTTCAAAAGCATTTGAGCATTGTGCTTATTTAACACCACACCACTTTATTCTGACAGAACAAAACTATTACATTAGTTATCAAAAGGAAAAACACAGAATAGCCTAAAATGTGTGATTTGGTTAAAGAGATAGCTCTGCGATACAGTAGTTTTGGGGGATTTTTTTGTTTACCCACTTTCCAAAAGTCTCAAACTAATAAATGCCTTCAGACAGACCTTTTAAAAAATATACATGTTTGGTGTTGTCTAAAGTTATGTTAAACAGCAATAATCTTATTCATTTTTATTTAAACCTTTAATTATACAGGTAATCTCATTGAGACACTTGGTCACATTTGTAAGAGCAGCCTGGTCGCACAGGACTTTCACCCAGTGAAATACGTGCACGCATGTCAGTTTCACAGTCGCATTATCGTGGTCGGTGGCATCGACAATGTGTGACAGCTGTGTAGCCTACCCACAGTGAACAGAATGCCAATGTAAAGTCAATGAGAAGATGACGTAGCATTAAGAGCGACTACGATAGCGAGTACTATGTAACGCCGAAATTTCACGTAAGGAGGTTGGTTGGGGTGGTGGATGGGTCAAACACAGAAACTGTTCACCCAGGAGTACCGATGTTCGTGTCCCGCATGTCAAGTTTCCCGAAAGTTGCTTTCTTCTTTTCCGTTTCCCCGCGTGTCCCAGACCCTTTTTCCTGAACCCAACTGTCCCGTTCTTCCCACGTGTCATGGAACCGTAAGCCCACCCATGACCTTTTTTCCTTAAGGGGCCGTGTTTATTTAACGGAATTCTTCCGTGGGTCCCATCACGGAATGTTTTGCGATTCCGTGAAACTGACACAGATTTTGAGTTAAGGGGCCGTGTTCATTTCACAGAATTCTGTGAGATCAGGTTGGCAAGAGCACGAGCAAGAGGTGGAGGATTAGACACACCTTGATATGTGGAAAACAAAACAATACTGTATGCTAATGAGCTGACATCCATTCCAGTAACTGTATATAAGAAAGCTCCACATTCAGAGCAATACTAACAACCTCCTCGACCGTCTGCGAGACAATCTGCTGAAGTTGTGACTTAAAGGTAATTATATGAATTGTGAAACCTGTGATTTTTCCTGATATTATGAAAAGCTGTCCATCTGGGCACATCTTTAATATTTCCTTTTTCAACAGGTGTGATCACTGTAACCATGCTGAAGGTAGTATTTGTGCTTGGATGCCTCCTGAGCTTCGCTCTGGCTCAGCCTGTAAGTGTAACATTCTCATATTCAATATCAATACCAGGGTTCTTATATGGTGATATCATTATTATTATTATTGTAATAGTATAATGTAGACAATATCAAACCTGCTATTGTGGATTTTCTACAGACGGATATGGAGCACAAACGACTTGCTCGGTCACACTCCGGCTCAAACTCCAATGAGGTGAGTGCTTTCTCAAACCTCTACAGCTCAACATTCAACTCATCCGAATCTCAATTTGTATGATGCATATTTGATAACAAATGTTTCTGTTTCTCTTTAAGCGTATATACCGGCCACGTCCTCCGGTGGTAATGCCACCTCCGGTGGTTATGCCACCTCCGGTGGTTCCGCCACCTCCAGTGGTTATGCCACCTACGGTGACTATCCCACCGTGGCTCAAGAACATACTTGCCTTCTTCCAATAAACTACTAAGTAAAATCTGGAATTTTGCTAAAGATCAATAAGTGAATGAATTTTGACATCAGCTTTGTTTTGTGTCAGCTTTTCACGACAACTGTTTCTTTCTCTTTTCAAATTTAAATGTTGTCTTACAGTAGGTTCAACTAACATGTGGATCAAAATCACTTTATTCTCTGTAGTAGCAGACAAATAAACTTCATATGGAAAACATGGACCAAATTGTGGTGTGATTGTTTTTCTTACAATCCATATGTATGAGGAACATTGATGAAGCTGTGTAAAAAGTTCTGTATAATCAAACTTTTTCGATAGATAGATAGATAGATAGATAGATAGATAGATAGATAGATAGATAGATAGATAGATAGATAGATAGATAGACAAAGTTTCAACACCTTCACTGTTTCCCAACACATTTGAGTGTCTGTCTGACTGTTGTGAGGACTGTGGTCAGAACATTACATTATGTTTAAAGCAAATTGCAACTTACTAACCATTTAACAGAATTACATTATTTGTGGGAGGCAAAGTTGACTTTCTTCAATTATTAGTCATGCGTTAAAGTGTAAATCAATATCTATTTATTGATTGCAGCTCGCTTTAAATAATTGCATCAGTTAAATAGATGATTGTTATCATTAACTTTTAATGCATCAAAACATTTATTGAGCAATTTAGGTTCACTATCCTCTGTTTCATTTCTTCATTTCATCTCTGGCCTGGAGATATCTGAACTCTAAGTGCTACCTTTGTCCTTTTATTTTGGTTTCATACAAACAACATAAAGCTGTACATGAATCATGTCCAGTGAACACCACTTCATTGTTTCCCAACAGCTACGAGATTAGTTGTAAGTCTTGCATGGACAGTAGACAACTCATTCTTAGGATTATCCCCTAGTGCATCAGTTCATCACATCTCACACTTTTGAGACAAATATAAAATCAAAACACCTTTGACAGCTGATTGGATGACTGAAGGCATAATCTTTTCTTCAAAATGTGCACCTGCAGTTCTTCAGACCAAATTTCCTAGACTCTGGATTTTACCTTTATTGTTGACTTCACTCTTGATTTTGAAGCATCAATTAATAAGCTATACAGTATAATAACAATACCATAAAAAAAAAAAAAGTTTCTTGTGTTTTCCAGATGAGCCAATTAATGCTTCAGTATCCGTCACTTTACCATAGCTGTCAACTTAACCAAACCTTGACAGTGTTGGGCGTTTAAAGTGGGAGGGCCAATGGCCCCTTCTTTACTTTCTACCCCTCTGCTTCCGGCACTCTTGGTTGGACCACACCCATCTTCGAACTCTGCCTTCACATTGATCTCAACTACACACCTCTAAAGTTTCGTGACTGCATCTTGCACGGTTGTGGCACTGTCGTGGTGACTACATCAGTCCGCAGACAGACAGACAGAAATTTAAACACCCAAGTACTCATATCCGCCTCGGTGGTAGTTGTCACTACAGCAGTAGGTTTCTCCAGGACCACATTTTGCCATGATGACATACATACAGACTCACAAGGTGAAAACAATGTGTTGCTGTCGCAGCTAGTAACAAAGTACAGCAGACTTTTCTATGGACGTTAGTGGAGTCTGGGCCTAGGCCTTTGTGGGGCCATAAGCTGGGTCTGATGTACTTGACCTGGAAAAAAAAATAGTGTTTGTTACAGAATGATACATTAATATACACTGAAGTTAAACAAAACTAACAAAACAGCAATAGAGACGGAAGCCATACGCATTGTAAGATCCCCACCAACTCCCAAAATGTGCAACAGTGAGCTGGCCGAAATAAAACCCCTCCCTCTGACTTCATAACTGAATGCTACGAAGATGACTCACACAGAAACAAACACTGAAAGAAATTATGAATACATCCGTGTTAAGTATAGTAAACATAAACCTCTAACCATAAATTACACAATTATAATTACAGTTATTATCATTATTATTGTTATTGTATGTATGATTAGCATTATTATTATTATATGTATAATGATAATTTAATATCACAGCTATTTTTATAATAATAAGTATTAAGTATTTGTTATCATGATAATTGCTGATACCAACAAGTAATTAATACATCCGTTTTACATTTGCATTTTATTTCATACTGTTGCTGGGTGATTTTGACTGAATTTGAAGACATTTTGACAAATTGTTTATTTAGATTTGAATTCAAGTACCGTTATGGACCAAGTATGGACTGTGGACTGGTAGCTGGAGCTTGGTTTCCCTTGAGCAAGACACCGAACCCTAGGGTGACCATATTTTGATTTCCAAAAAAGAGGACACTCAGCCCGGCCTCGAGACACAAATTCAGACAGGCTTCTCAGAGGTTAATGAACATGCTTTATTATGCCTCAGTGGTACAAACATAACTTCTGTAATAAAATAAAATAAAATCTGTAACAACCTGTAACAAAACAGTAGCTCTCTTTTCAATTAAATAAATATATGAAATAATGTTCTAAATATGACCTCTTCTGTGTTAGAAAATCCAGCTTCAACTAAAATATCTAAATACCTTTTCAATGTAATAAGATAAATAATAAAACAAACAAAAAGGATCTATACTTTTAAGCTTTAGTTGTCTTCTTCATCCTGCTTTTCTTCTTCATCTTGCTTTTCTTCTTCATCCTCTTTGTCTGCCCATCCATATTTTGCTGTAGAGCTGATCTTTCCCAGCAGTTTTCGGTTGCTCAACAAATAAGCATAAAAGTCTTTGCAAGAAGTGTTTTTGAAATTGTATTGCACTAATATAATCCCCTTCAAACAGACAGCTGATTCCTCTCCTTGGTCCACTGGCTCTGCATCAGTGAGAATTAGAATTTGTATGGGTCGCTTTAGCAAAAGAACACAAAGTGGCACTTTAACAGATCCCTTTCTCTGTGATCTTATTTCAAAGCAACCTCATAGGCAGTGTGAAGCTGCGCATTGTCACCTGTTCGTCATATGAGTTAAGTAATAAAAGCAATTTTCTCGTAGATATACACATTTATTAACACCAGGAGCAACAGTGATTGAAATAAAGGACTTAAGACATGGGTAGTGGCATGAACAGGTGTGCCCATAATAGGTGAACAGAAAAAGGGAAACTTAGAGAAAGATTGTTCTAAACAAAAAAGAGAGAGACTGAAAGGCAACATGCACATTGTTTTTTTATGAGGAAGAAATCTCTGGAAAATACTGTACAAAAACAACACGTTTAAAAACAAATTACCAACTCCTTCTAACATATTTCAGAAACTCTTTAACCAGATTTCAGTGTTACCCAGTGTTATTTAATTACACCAAATGGGAAATTGTAGATGTCTTCTGCATAATTTTATACAAATTGCCCAGTAATTTCATGTGACATAACATTTGTTATCTTTGGGATTTCCACAATAATTACATTTGTAGGTCAGTTATTTTTTGCAAAGCTTGGCTGTGCATAATGACTGAAAAGGCAATCATTTTCCTAGATGTAGCTGTCACGTCTCGTCCAGTGTCAAGTTTCTGTGTTTAGTTGGTTTCATGTTTTCTGTTTGGTTTTCTATTTCCTGTTTTATTTTGTAGTCTCTCTGTTCCCCTATGTGTTGTCTTGTTTTACTTCCTGTCTTTTGGTTTTCCCGCCTTTGTGATTGTTTGCTCCGCCCTGATGTCTTTCACCTGTTCCCCAGCCTTGTGTCACCTGTCCCTTGTTACCTTGTTATCAGTGGCGCAAAAAGTGTGTATGCGGTGCATAGGGGCGCAGCACCATGGGGGCGCCAAAGCGATGGTAAAAAAAAAAAAAAAAACTGTTCCCCAGCCTTGTGTCACCTGTCCCTTGTTACCTCATTATCCTGTGTATTTAGTCTCTGTGCTTTCTTTGTCTGTTGCTGGTTGATTGTCGTTTGTCATTCATCGTCTGTCGTTTATAAAGAGTTCCATCCTGTGTGTTGTGTTTTTGTGCTCCTGGATTTTTACCCGTTCCTTCCGTGTTCCAGTTTTTCTGGATTTACTCACCAGGGGCCCGTTTCAGGAAGGAGGTTTAACAAACTCTGAGTCTAAGCCTGATGTCTGAGTTGATTTACCATGAGATGGGAAACTCAGAGTTTTCTGTTTAAAACAGCTGATATGAGTTGGTTCAATAAACTCAGAGTAGGTTCACGCGCGTGCACCACCACAATAAAAAGGCAGCATGAATGGAGCCATGATACTATGATTCACCATGGCAACAACCACAAACGGGTCAGCGGAAATACTCATGCGCACATACAGCGAGTTAATAAAACAACACAGCGGCTGCTGCAGAAGAGAGAGAATTTGCGTGGGAGAAAATTGCTGCTAGAGTAAATATTCCAATATCCATCCATCCATCCATCTTCATCCGCTTATCCGGGGTCGGGTCGCGGGGGCAGCAGCTCCAGCAGGGGACCCCAAACTTCCCTTTCCCGGGCCACATTAACCAGCTCCGACTGGGGGATCCCGAGCGTTCCCAGGCCAGGTTAGAGATATAATCCCTCCACCTAGTCCTGGGTCTCCCCCGAGGCCTCCTCCCAGCTGGGACGTGCCTGGAACACCTCCTAGGGAGGCGCCCAGGGCATCCTTACCAGATGCCCGAACCACCTCAACTGGCTCCAATATAGTGTATCATATTTAATCATAAGCATAGCCTAATATTACTGGTGAGATGGTATTGAACCTATAATCTATTTCATGTAGGTGCAATACTGCGGACGAAAAAGTACTACGCCTACTAATCCCACTGAGACTGCAGCAACATCATTAACAGAATTATAATTCATAATCTTTTATTTCAAAGGGTTTACATCATTCACCTGCAATACTGTGGAACTCATTTTTAATGGCTCTTACTGGTTTGTGTCCAGGGAACACTACAAAAACATTTAAAACACGTTTCAGAGCGAGGCACAATCTTCTGACGGCGCTACAGTGGCTTTACTAAAATGCTCTGCATCACCAATGTTGTAAAGAAAGCTACCGTTTAAAAAAAATAATAATGTGACACAAATAATCTGCATGATGCTGCAAGATGGGTGACGTTAGTGATATGAGGACGGATAAGGTTATGTAGCCTAGGCTGCATAAATTGAAAAACGATACTGCTCAAATAGGAAGTTATCTGAAAATTAAATTGTCTGGGCTTCAATATCATCTCCCGACAACACTCTGCGAAGTAAAGCAGCTTCTTCATCAACGGGATCGTCGACAAAAGGAAATGCTTTAGAAGTTTTTAGAAAAAAACAACAAAATTTCACAATTTTTTTTATTCATGCCGATAAGAAACTGCACTAAAATGCGCCTGATACAGACAGAGTTTTCACTAAACCTGCTTTCTGAAACGGGCCCCTGCTCAGCTTACATGTTTGTAAGTCTCTTTGTGTTCTCATTAAATTATTATTATTTCAAACTGCTGCACACTCCTCGCCTTCCTGCACTTGGGTCCAAGCCTGCAAAATGACAGTATCTTCATGTACAGGTGCTGGTCATATAATTAGAATACCATGAAAAAGTTGATTTATTTCAGTAATTCCATTGAAAAAGTGAAACTAATGTATACATTCATTCCACACAGACTGATATAGTTCAAGTGTTTATTTCTTTTACTTTTGATGATTAGAACTGACAACTAATGAAAACCCCAAATTCAGTATCTCAGAAAATTAGAATATTGTGAAAAGGTTCAATATTGAAGACACCTGGTGTCACACTCTAATCAGCTAATTAACTCAAAACACCTGCAAAGGCCTTTAAATGGTCTCTCAGTCTAGTTCTGTAGGCTACACAATCACGGGGAAGACTGCTGACTGCTGACAGCTGTCCAAAAGATGACCATTGACACCTTGCACAAGGAGGGCAAGACACAAAAGGTCATTGCTAAAGAGGCTGGCTGTTCTATTTCGTATAGGCTTCGCCCTCTAAGCCACGCTATGGGTTTATCCCTTCGCGCATGCGCAGTCGTGAAGATTTTTTTTCCCTCCCTTGCGTACCGCTTGGGCTTCAACTACGTCCGGAAATACTGTATATAAACAGAGCGGACCCGTTGCTCTGCTCCCACTTTTTCTTCAAGCAAGCAGTATGAAGAAGATTATGAAGACCTCCGGCTCCAGCGGCGTCCGCTTCTGCCCCTCCTGCGAGACCGGCTACATCTTTTCGCCGGACCTGCTGCGAGACCTGCCTCGGCGCCTCTCACGCCGGCAAGGCTCTCACCTCCGACGCCTCCTGCCCATTCTGCGCCCGCCTGCCATCTAAAGAGCTCCAACGGCGGGCGGATGCTTTCTGGCAGCTGAGCAGACCGACGTGACACCGTCGACACCCTGGAACCGCTGGAAGAGGGAGTCTTCGACGGGCACGACGGATGACTCGTCTCCCCCGAATGACGATTCCCTCACCGGTTTTCCTTTCTCCCCGCTGAGAGGACTGGAACTCGAGACAGGGATCGATGCCTTCCCACTACGGCTCTACCCGTCTCCAGAACGGCCAGGGGCGCCGCCTCAGCGGTCTTCCCCTCTGCCGTCTGTGGCCCCACCCTCCACCACCAGGGCTCTTTTTCTGGACCTGCCAGACATCATTAAAAAGGCGGCGGACCAGAGAGGCATAGCGCTCCCGGCGGAGCTTCCAGCCCCCACTTGCGGCCTCCTGAGCGGTGACGTCTACTCTCAGGAACCGCCATCCAAACGGGCTCCACTCTGGCCGCGCTTAACGGAGCTTTGGCCATTCATGGAGGAGGCTCTCTTTCAGCCCGTGAAACTGAGGGCTCCAGTCTCTCGCTATGCCCCGTTCACACGGGTTCATGGCGACACAGAGGCAGGCTTCCCTTCGGTCGCCCCCCTGGAGCAGAGCCTGGCGTCGATCCTGCTTCTAAAGGCTACATTTTTCAGCCACCGGAAGCCGACCCCCCCGTCCCCCCCGGATCAGGTTTGCGCCCAGGTTACTGACCGGTCTCACCAATGTGTGGCCCGGGGCTTGGGGGCGCAAAACAACATAGCTTTGCTAGCCTCTGCTGTCTCCGCCAACTGCCAAAGCATCAGAGTCCTGTTTTATCTGGACGATTTGCTCATCCTGGCTCCCTCTCGGGAAACGGCGGCGCTGCACACTGTGGCAGTTCTGCAGCACCTGCAGACACTGGGTTTCACAATAAACTGGCAGAAAAGCTCATTGGTTCCCACACAATGGATAGTTTATCTGGGCATAGTGCTAAACTCGATTATTATGAGGGCCAGGCTGTCAACGCCAAGGCAAGATGCGCTGATCTCTCTCCTGTCGCGTACCACGCCACGCGCAAAGGTGTCAGCGCTGTCCGTCATGCGCCTTCTGGGCATGATGTCCGCGGGCTACATGGTAGTACCCCTGGGGCTTCTGAACATGAGAAAACTCCAGAGGTGGTTCCTCTGTCAGCGCATCGACCCCATACGCCACAAGTGGCGAATGCTGACCATCCCTCCTTCTCTGCAGTCAGACCTGTCATATTGGGGAAACCCCCGGACCTTGTCAGCTGGGGTTCCCCTGGGCAAGGTAACGTCATATGTGACAGTGTACACGGATGTGTCCCTCACTGGCTGGGGAGGGATGTGCGAATCACAGGTGGTGGGAGGGGAATGGCTACCTCCCCCTCTCCCACCCTCTCCCACACATAAACTGCCTGGAGCTGTCCACGGTGCTGAAGGTTTTAAAGCACTTCGCCCCAGTGGTAGTGGGGAGGCATGTTGTCGTACAAACAGACATAAATCGCCAGGGCGGCTTACGTTCGGCCCGGCTACTGGAAATAGCCAAGAGCCTTCTGTTGTGGGCGCACAATCTTCTGCTGTCCCTCAAGGCTGTTTACATCCCCGGGATACTAAACCGGGCGGCAGACCTAATGTCGAGGGGAGGGCCCTCTCACAATGAGTGGAAATCGTTCAGAAGCTGTGGAGCAGGTTCGGGGAAGCGGAGGTGGATCTGTTCGCCTCACGAGAAAACACACAGTGCGCTCTGTGGTTTTCCTTGAGCACACGGGACAATCCACCCCTCGGCGTGGACGCTTTCTCCCACCATCCCTGGCCCAGAACCCTCCTGTATGCTTTTCCCCCAGTCCCTCTGATCCCTCGTCTCCTGGAACGCATCCAGGAGGAGAATCTGTCGGTCATCCTGGTGGCACCGGAGCGCACGAGCGCATCCTGGTTCCCGACGCTGGTCCAGCTGCTGGCGGGCCCCCCCTGGCAATTGCCGTGGCGCGAGGACGCCCTGTCACAGCTGGACGGCGCGATATCCCACCCCCCGGTGATAACCCAGCGACTGTGGGGCTGGCTGCTGAGCGGGAACGCTTGCAGAGGTTAGGCTTGCCTCCTGCCGTGGTGCGCACTATTCAGAGCGCGAGAGCCCCCTCTACAACAGCGTGTTACGTGGCGCGTTGGTCCACTTTCCAGTGCTGGTGCACGGAGAGGAAAACAGACCCTATATCATGTCCCCTGCCTCTCGTGTTCACTCATCTCCAAACATTGGTAGATAAAGACTTGGCTCTGTCCACAGTCAAAGCCTACGCAACAGCCATTTCATCCTGCCACGAAGGCTATGGAGACAGAACGGCTTTTGCGCATCCCCTAGTAAAGCATTTTTTGAAAGGGGTCAGACAACAGAAACCCGCAGTGCGCTCTTTCACAGCCCAATGGGATCTGGCCCTGGTGCTTCGAGCTCTGGGGAATCCTCCTTTCGAGCCCTTGACACAAGCTCCTCTCAGGTTGCTGTCTCTAAAAACGGCGCTTCTCCTTGCCCTGACGTCAGCCAAGCGAGTGAGCGAATTATGCGCGCTGTCAGTTTTGCCGTCCTGTCTCTCCATTAGAGAGGACAGAGCGCAGCCACCCTACAGCCTAACCCTTCTTTCACACCGAAAATTTTAACAAACTCCTTTTGGTCGAGGGTTTTTTCCCTCCAGGGTTTTTTCCCCCCGCCTCATAACAACGACGCGGAGGAAGTTTCCCACCGATTGTGCCCGGTACGTGCGTTATCACAGTACGTTTTACGCACGGCGAACATAAGGCGGACAGAGCAGCTGTTTGTTCACTATAGGGAACACTCCCAAGGAGCGGCCCTGTCAAAACAGTGTCTGTCTCACTGGCTGCGCGAGGCTATCACCCAGGCCTATGACACGGAGGGGGCGGAGCCCCCCCAGGGCATCCGGGCACATTCTACAAGGGCACTATCGGCATCACCAGCTCTGTTCAGAGGCATGTCAGTAGGCGACATCTGCGCAGCGGTATCTTGGGCATCCCCATGCCCTTTCATCCATTTCTATTTGCGGGATATGTCCGAGCCCTCTCTGACTCACTCGGTCCTATCCTCACTCAACGACGAATGATGCCCCGTCGTATTTGTTCTGTCTGCTGCCGGGTGCCGGGAGGAGAGCGGTGTCCCATATATATATATATATATATATATATATATATATATATATATATATATATATATATATATATATATATATATATATATATATATATATATATATTATGTACATATGTATATATTTTGTCACTATCATGCATCCTCTATCCCATTCAATTCAATTCAAAACCCATTCAAAAATGTGGGGGAGATTCACAAAGAGTGGACTGCAGCTGGAGTCAGTGCTTCAAGAACCACCACGCACAGACGTATGCAAAACATGGGTTTCAGCTGTCGCATTCCTTGTGTCAAGCCACTCCTGAACAAGACACAGCGTCAGAAGCGTCTCGCCTGGGCTAAAGACAAAAAGGACTGGACTGCTGCTGAGTGGTCCAAAGTTATGTTCTCTGATGAAAGTAAATTTTGCATTTCCTTTGGAAATCAAGGTCCCAGAGTCTGGAGGAAGAGAGGAGAGGCACAGAATCCACGTTGCTTGAAGTCCAGTGTAAAGTTTCCACAGTCAGTGATGGTTTAGGGTGCCATGTCATCTGCTGGTGTTGGTCCACTGTGTTTTCTGAGGTCCAAGGTCGTCTACCAGGAAGTTTTAGAGCACTTCATGCTTCCTGCTGCTGACCAACTTTATGGAGATGCAGATTTCATTTTCCAACAGGACTTGGCACCTGCACACAGTGCCAGAGCTACCAGTACCTGGTTTAAGGACCATGGTATCCCTGTTCTTAATTGGCCAGCAAACTCGCCTGACCTTAACCCTATAGAAAATCTATGGGGTATTGTGAAGAGGAAGATGCGATACGCCAGACCCAACAATGCAGAAGAGCTGAAGGCCACTATCAGAGCAACCTGGGCTCTCATAACACCTGAGCAGTGCCACAGACAGATCGACTCCATGGCACGCCACATTGCTGCAGTAATTCAGGCAAAAGGAGCCCCAACTAAGTATTGAGTACTGTACATGCTCACACTTTTCATATTCATACTTTTCAGTTGGCCAACATTTCTAAAAATCCTTTTTTTGTATTGGTCTTAAGTAATATTCTAATTTTCTGAGATACTGAATTTGGGGTTTTCATTAGTTGTCAGTTATAATCATTACAATTAAAAGAAATAAACACTTGAAATATATCAGTCTGTGTGGAATGAATGTATACATTATACAAGTTTCACTTTTTGAATGGAATTACTGAAATAAATCAACTTTTTCATGATATTCTAATTATATGACCAGCACCTGTATATCTGCAAACATTGTGGGGCTCCTGCATTACTAAACATGCAGCCTGTCAGGAAACGACACATGATAAAACCTGTTGCCAAGATGATCATTTTATGAGCTGCTTGTCAATGATGTGTTATTCAGATTTTTACCTGATTCGTTTTGCTTTAGCCCCTATCACATTTCACACTTTTGAGAAAAATACAAAATTGAAACACCTTTGACAGCTGATTGGATGACTAAAGGCATAATCTTTTCTTTAAAAAATGCACCTGCAGCTCTTCAGACCAAATGTCCTGGAATCTGTATTTTACCTTCACTGTTGACTTCACTTTTGACTTTGAAGCATAAATTATTAAGCTATAAAATAAATGTTTTTTACTGTGTTCCCCAGATGTGCCAATTATTACTTCAGTACCTCTCACTTTACTGCAGCTATCAACCTAACCAAGCCGTGACAACAATTTCTGTTGGCAAGTCTTAATACTCCTCCTCCTCCAGCAGGAAAATGAGGCAACAAACTAGCAAAGAGAGAAAAGCTGAATTCAAGATATGCTAACTGTTTCTCATGTTCAGCATTTATTTCTCGAGTGACTCAAAATAACATTACTAAAAAAAAAAAATGATCAAGACATAGACCTCCAATTTTATTCTTTCATTGTTTTTATTTTTCAAAAGCATTTGAGCATTGTGCTTATTCAACACCACACTACTTTATTCTGACAGAACAAAACTATTACATTAGTTATCAAAAGGAAAAACACAGAATAGCCTAAAATGTGTGATTTGGTTAAAGAGATAGCTCTGCGATACAGTAGTTTTGGGGATTATTTTGTTTTCCCACTTTCCAAAAGTCTCAAACTAATAAATGCCTTCAGACAGACCTTTTAAAAAATATATATGTTTGGTGTTGTCTAAAGTTATGCCAAACAGCAATAATCTTATTCATTTTTATTAAACCTTTATTTATACAGGTAATCTCATTGAGACACTTGGTCACATTTGCAAGAGAGACCTGGTGGAGGATTAGCCACATCTTGAAATGTGGAAATGGAAGATTTCCTAATATTTGCTGTTTCCCAACAATACTGTATGCTAATGAGATGACATCCATTCCAGTAACTGTATATAAGAAAAGCTCCACATTCAGAGCAACACGAACAACCTCCTCGACCGTCTGCGAGACAATCTGCTGAAGTTGTGACTTAAACGTAATTATATGAATTGTGAAAATTGTGATTTTCACAATTTTGTTATTTTGAAAAGCTGTCCATCTGAGCACATCTTTAATATTTCCTTTTCAACAGGTGTGATCACTGTAACCATGCTGAAGGTAGTATTTGTGCTTGGATGCCTCCTGAGCTTTGCTCTGGCTCAGCCTGTAAGTGTAACATTCTCATATTCAGTATCAATAACAGTGTTCTTATATGGTGATATCATTATTATTATTGTAATAGTATAATGTAGGCAATATCAAACTTGATATTGTGGATTTTCTACAGACGGATATGGAGCACAAACGACTTGCTCGGTCACACTCCGGCTCAAATTCCAATGAGGTGAGTGCTTTCTCAAACCTCTACAGCTCAACATTCAACTCATCTGAATCTCAATTTGTATGATGCATATTTGATAACAAATGTTTCTGTTTCTCTTTAAGCGTGTATACTGGCCACGTCCTCCGGTTTTTATGCCACGTCCTCCGGTGGTTATGCCACCTCCGGTGATTGTGCCACCTACGGTGACTAACCCACCTACGTTGAACATCCCATGGTGGCTCAGGCCTTTACTTGCCCTCTTCCAATAAACTACTAAGTAAAATCTGGAATTTCGCTAGAGATCAATAAGTGAATGAATTTTATCATCAGCTTTGTTTTGTGTCAGCTTTTCACGACAACTGTTTCTTTCTCTTTTCAAATTTAAATGTTGTCTTACAGTAGGTTCAATTAAACATGTGGATCAAAATCACTTTATTCTCTGAAGCAGCTGGCAAATAAACCTCATATGGAAAACATGAACCAAATACAGTATGTTTGTTTTTCTTACAATCCATATGTATGAGGAACATTGATGAAGCTGTGTAAAAAGATGTGTATAATCAAACTTTTTCGATAGATAGATAGATAGATAGATAGATAGATAGATAGACAAAGTTTCAACACCTTCACTGTTTCCCAACACATTTGAGTGTCTGTCTGACTGTTGTGAGGACTGTGGTCAGAATGAGCCACCACATACATGGTTCACATTACATTATGTAAGCCGAGGATGCCTCTGACACCATGTAAGCCTCACGTGCATTCGAGCGACATTTGCTCAGACCAGTTAGATTTAAATGCTATAAGACCCGTCTACATTTTTAGCCAATGAACAGCCAAGTTGACAGACACCTAATTTGACCCTGAAATTTTAACCCTGTAATGGCTGGAGCTGTGTCAAAGCAAAAACAGGGCCATAAGCATATCACACCCTGTGCAATTTATAATTACTTATTTCTATATATTTATGTATATAGTTATTTCAAGTATGTGTTTGATTGATGTGGGTGTGTTTGTGTATTTGAGAAGTGTTTTATTTTGTACTTTATTGACTTTTTTCTTTGCACTTTTCAAATTGAAATAAGTAGGGCTGTCAAAATAACGCGTTCATTTCGATTAAAGAAATTAACGCAGATTAATCCATTCCATATTAATGTTTGCATACAGACGAAAATCTGGTGCCACTGATATGTCTGCGCTTCTTTCTGCTGCTCTGAAACAGACGTTACAGGAAACACAAACCCCGCTGCATGTGATGCTAGTTAACACTATACTCAACAGCAGCTAACGTTAGCCTACCGCTAGCTAATAGCTGGATTAAACACGGTTAAAATGCTGACAGCTAACGCTAAACGGTGTAAAGTTTGACTGTTTTACTGTAGAGGATTCAACACCGGGATGTAACAATCTGCAGCAGCCGTCGGAGAAACAACACAGACGGTGAAAAAAAAAAAAAACACAGCCGGTGCGTTCATTGAAACTGGTAAACTACAGCCTCGTGGTGCATTTGAAGTTATTGTAAATGTCCTTTTCCTATCTGGTTGTTGTTTTTGTCGTTCAACAGCAATTTACTAGTGAAATAAGTTATTGTTATTGTTATACATTATTATTAAATCATTTAATTTTGACCATATGGCCTTAGCAATAAACAAGCCGTTCTTTAATGTCACCAACTGTTGTTTAGTACCCTTTTTATTCTTTTCTTTTTTTACTTTCTTAAAAAGTATCAGTTCAGGCACCGTTAATTATGTATGCGATTAATTTCGATTCATTAATCACAGAGTATTTAATTAATTAGATTACATTTTTTAATCGATTGACAGCCCTAGAATTAAGAAAAACGGACAGACATATCTGTAGAAAGAAATTCTACATGTGTATCTGTATCTTACCAGATGTGTTTACATGTATGACTTGGACGGAATTAAAAACCTTCCATTCTAGCCTCTGTAACTCTGTGGCAGTAAGGCCTAGAATCACCCTGACACTTATAACAAAAACTTGAGACTGTTTCCTTTCCAATGATGTCAGGCACATCCCAGAGTGTCAAAGTATATGGGAGATGTACCGCTTGTAATTTGGTTTTTTAAGAGGTTAGAGCAAGTTGCAACTTACTGACCATTTAACAGAATAACATAATTTGTGGGAGGCAAAGTTGACTTTCTTCAGTTATTAGTCATCCGTAAAAGTGTAAATCAATATCTATTTATGGATTGCAGCTCGCTTTAAATAACTGCATCATGAAATGATGTCAATTGTTATCATTAACTTTTAATGCATCAAAACATTTATTGAGCAATTCAGGTTCACTATCCTCTGTTTCATTTCTTTATAAAAGTAATCTCTGGCCTGGAGATATCTGAACTCTAAGTGCTACCTTTGTCCTTTTATTTGGTTTCTCCAAATAATTGTTTTTTAAGATTATATTTTGGGCATTTTTAGGCCTTTATTTGACAGGACAGCTGATGATATGAAAGGGGAGAGAGAGGGGGGAATGACATGCAGCATAGGGCTGCAGGTCGGAGTCAAACCCGGGCCTGCTGCGTCGAGGAGTAAACCTTTTTATATGGGCGCCTGGTCTACCAACTGAGCTATCAGGGCGCCCGGTTTCTCCAGATAATAATCCTGCAGTGTAAATTGGATGTACCATTTTTACTTAAGTAGATTTAAAATGTGATGTAAATTATTTTAGGAAGCATGCACAAACAACATAAAGCTGTACATGAATCATGTCCAGTGAACACCACTTCATTGTTTCCCAACAGCTACGAGATTAGTTGTAAGTCTTGCATGGACAGTAGACAACTCATTCTTAGGATTATCCCCTAGTGCATCAGTTCATCACATCTCACACTTTTGAGACAAATAGAAAATCAAAACACCTTTGACAGCTGATTGGATGACTGAAGGCATAATCTTTTCTTCAAAAAGTGCACCTGCAGTTCTTCAGACCAAATTTCCTGGACTCTGGATTTTACCTTTATTGTTGACTTCACTCTTGATTTTGAAGCATCAATTAATACGCTATACAGTATAATTAACAATACAAAAAAAAAAAAAGTTTCTTGTTTTTTCCAGATGAGCCAATTAGAGTGTCTCCATTATGATGGTTCCGGTTCAATGATATTTGAACCGGAACCGGAAGGTAACGCAGTATGAGAGTGTAGAGGGAGAGAAGACAGATGGAGGAAAACAGTATTATTTCGAGAAAAATGTTGTACTAGTTGCTTAGTTTTTTGTTTCTTATTTGCCGCCTGGTAGCCTTTAGTCTCTAGAAAGAGCCAGCATCTACGCAAATCTACGTACCTGTGCGTGGAGGACCGCACATTTTCTACGAGTAGTAAACATTAGCTTCAGGCTAACGCCAGCTCCATGGCTGCCTCCACACCTGGTGAGTCCCCATTTCCCCACAGGATTTCCTCGTTGTTTGAAAATGCAAACAAAGAAATTTCTGACCATAGGGAAGAAGTTCGTCGGCTCTCAGAGGACTTAAAAACTAAAGATGCCTTGTTAACAGCCTACCTGGACGTTGCTCAAAATCAATCGCTCTAAATCACAACTCTCTTGGCGGCTTTCCAGGATACACATCCATCTTCTAGTTCGACACCGACCATCAGGCCATCCTGGACTACAGTGGTTCGCGGCCGAAAGAGAGCCTCGGGTAGGGCTCCATCGCCTCCTGCCCTCAGCCTCTCCAGTCGCTTCGATGCCCTGTCGAAGCCGAATGTTCCCCCGGTAACGGCCGATGTGGTTACCCAGGCTCGCCTCAAAGCCGACTGACCAGCTGTCGTCACGGGAGAGGACCGCTGCCTTGCGGCGAAAACTTCTGAGGGATGCGGTAGTCAGACGGTCCGATGGCATCCCTTGCCTGAACCAGCCAAATGACAACGTTCCTCAAAAACAATCTCCCCCACCGAATGGTAAGCAATATTCCTCTTCTTTTCCTTGTCCATCTGAAACCGATACTGCCTGTTTTGTTCCTGCCACCGGCCATTCACGCCCCCCCACTCCTCGTCCGCAATTCCCCCCAACCACAATAATTATTGGTGACTCCATCACCCGGGATATACGGTTTTTTAATGCTGTCACACACTGCTTTCCTGGAGCCAAAGTTGCAGACAACCTGGCTAAAGCTGTGGACCTGATACCCTCACTCCCGATCTCTATTAAACGCATCGTGGTCCATTGTGGACATAACGACATGTCCTATCAGCAGAGTGAGCACACAAAGAGAGACTTTGGTACTCTGATTGAAGCTTTAAAAAGCACTGAGAAGAAGATTTTTATTTCGGGCCCACTTTCATCTCGAGGTCGCGGAGTATGCCTACTCATCCTCAACACCTGGCTCCAGCATACATGCAACATCCACAAGATAGGTTTTATTGACAATTTTAATCTGTTTTGGGAACGTGGCTCCCTGTTCAGCAGGAACGGGATTCATCCCAATAGACGCGGCAGCCAGATGCTATGTGAGAATCTGCGGCACGCCGTGCAGACCAAGACCTGGGTGCAGACCCAGACCTTAGATTGACTGTCTGCACCCCGTAAACACACGCACAAGCGCACTTCCCAGTCTCACTCTCCCATAAGCTCTCACTCCTTTATAAATAACTCTGCTAACACACAGACCAGCTATATCATTCCAGTAAGAATCAATAATATCAGTAATCACAGGTACAGCGCTACACGCTCCTCTGTGCTTCCTTTGGAGCAGCCACCCATTCATAATCCCATAACTACTGTGTCTGTCCCCCGACTGAGATCGGTAAAATCAAACGTAAACCAACAAGGTGCTATACTTATCAACCAAATTGGAATTAAAACAACCACTGCAACGATAGAACAGAAAAGGAGAATCAAATGTGGACTATTAAATATTAGATCTCTGTCTTCTAAAGCAATATTGGTAAATGATTTGATATCAGATAATCAAATTGATCTATTCTGTCTTACTGAAACATGGCTGGGACATGAAGAATATGTTAGTCTAAATGAAGCCACTCCTCCCAGTCATATTAATACTTAAAAAAGATAATGCAGTAGGTGCAGGCTGAATTCGGGCTGTGTTTTCCAGAAATGTGTTTTTGATTCTTACATCATTGTAATAAAAGGCTGATTTGTTTTAAAAAATGTTTTTTGGTTTTGTTGTTTTTCCCATCATGCGGGTCAGGATGAAGACCAGGGTGTGTGTGAGCCTTTGACCCGAGAAGCACCACAAAGTCTGAATGAAGAATGTCTGGAACAGCAAATAAACTTGAGCTTGTCGGTCTTAACAGTTCCCTCAGAAAAGGCAGATTTTAAAATAAATGTAAGATTTGAACACCACTGCAAAGAACAAATGCCTGGTCACCACATTTGTTACCCAATTGTGAGTGCCTGCACAAATACAATAAATCTTCCTGTTGCACATATGAATACATACAGTGAGTTCAGAGATATAATGACAGTAGCGATCAGAATGAGTAGAGGTTTCGGCCGAATTTAGAAGCCATGTTTTCATGACCACCCATGTTTTACTAGTCAACGTCAGGCAGTATTGTGCGTTAGGCATTTTCAAGAGATGCCGTTAATGGCAAGATGTTTGAAAAATATGTTAAGTAAATGATTAACTCTTTTGTATAAATATTCAATGTAAACACATTTGCATGGAAAATAAGGGCCAGATTCTGTTATAGCATGTTGGCTTTTATACTGAAAAATTACAAAATGTGTATTTTAGGAGCATTGTTAACAGAATAGATTGAAAAGTAAGTACATAGCGTAAGGATACAACCGCAAGTGTGATGCTCAGTTTCTGTTCCTCAGATCAAGGTTACTGTTACTATTGAAGAGCTTTCAAATTGCTCCATCTTCCACAGATGTAGTACTTCCATGTCATTCAAGTGAAATACATTTTCTGTGGAATTTGGAGTTCTTTACAAGTATATTCCAATTAAATGGTCTTCAAGATTGACTTGATAACAAATCTGGTTGATGTCAAATAAACCTCAGTTTGATTTGGGTTCTCTTTTTCTTTATGAATGTTAACTACATCATAAGTTAATGTGCATAGGCCAGTAGAAATTAACATCATGGTCAAAAGTCGAGTTCTTACTTGGCTGTATTTATTTGTTATTCATTGAAAGTGTACAGCTTAGTCCATGTTAGTTTTTTTTCGATTGCTAAACGACAGTGGGCACAACTGGAGTAACATGCAAAATTCAAACTACAGTCTGCACAGCAGCAGTTCATGCGAAATCATGTGTTTGTTTTTCATTGCTTGAACACAGTTTTCAAAACTCTACACACTTATCTCATGGCTTTAACCACAACGTGAACAACACTAGATTTATAGCACTTTGTTCAAACGCTAACACACTGCTGTCAAAATTGTTAACTACAGATTTAAAACAGAATAGATTTCAGTCTGGTGCCTATCAAACACTGCTGATTGCAATTTTAGCTGAAAGCCTAAGCAGGTGTCTTGTTTTAGACTAGTTAGTGAACATTTACGGTATTTACACAGAGAAAGCTCAGAAAGCCTTTTATTGTACAAACACCAAATAAGAATGAGACAGTTATAGACTATTTGAGAGAAACAGTTAAAAGAGCAAAGATACCAATATGTCCAGGTAAGATGTCTGAGGTTACATACACAGCTATAAAAAAAATAGTGAAAAACACTACCTTTACTATAGTTAAACTGTGGACTTCCTGTTTTTCAGAAAGTAATGGAGGTGAACGCAATGGAAACACCACATTCATTTGTATTTAGAGATGATGCAGACATCCAATGTGATGAAGAAAACGTGCTGCATGATGCTGGAGAGAGGCAGGAAAGTCACTATTCTTTGTTAGGCTTATGTACCTTTAGTTTTTGTGTGTTATCCTGCCATGTTTATGCGTGAAGAATCACATAGTCAAGTGCAGCCTTGTAAAGGTCTCTGCCATTGTCCTGGGAGGTAATCATAGGGTTAATGACTGTTCTCAGTTCTGCCATAGCCTGTGACCCCAGAGGGCACTGGATGGGTGGTAGAATTACGCCACTGGCAGACTCTTCTGTCGCTCTGTCATGGTTCCAGTCCAAGAAAAGATCTTGTATATCCTGTAATTGACAAGTTATTTTATAAGACTACAGATGCTTTTAGAATACTTCACAAAACG
Source organism: Sander vitreus (assembly GCF_031162955.1). Taxonomy (NCBI): domain Eukaryota; kingdom Metazoa; phylum Chordata; class Actinopteri; order Perciformes; family Percidae; genus Sander; species Sander vitreus. The sequence goes on along the minus strand of NC_135856.1, from coordinate 21,851,866 downwards.
ATTAAACTCAAATGATTAGGTTTGCATTTCATTTATATCAAAATTATCCAAAACAAAATTTTAAAAATGTTGAAGTGCACATTTTTTTGCTGAAACTCTAAGTTCTCTGGAGCAGGCACAGGGTTTTGGAGAAGTCCTATTGTCCAAAGTTGATTGGGAGTCAGGTTTTGTTCAGTTCGCATGGCATGGTTATCCCACCCTTCTGTGAAAGTGTCAAGGTCCCTCTGGAGGCATGGTACAAATACATAGTGGGCACAAAATAAATGCAGACTGTTGGAGGGATCTAGCAGGCAATCCTCTTCAAGACTGAAGTAGTTCGTAATGTACACGTTACCGCCATCCACACATCATGCCACAAGCGCTCCACCCTACAAGATAAATACAAAAACTTATCAGTGCACCATTTTAAAGAATCAGTACATATTTTATATTACAGGCATAAATACACAAATCACAGAAGACATTTTGATGGTTTTGCAATTGCAACCTCTAAAACTTCTGCCGCAAACAGTTTACAATAAGTGCTGATTATCCCATTGTATCTGAATAATTTCTAGACGAGATGCTGCTGTTGACATCTTTGAAAGCAATTCTGAAAAGCTGATATCACATTCACATACATTTCATTTCGGTAGTCACAAGAGTATAAGTGGTAAGCTGTCTAAATAAACACATAGGATAATTGGGAAAATACTGTACCGTCTTGTGATTTGGGGTACCAAACCTTATACCAACAAACAAAAGTAACCCTTATTTTGATATTTACCTTTTTCCAGATATGTAGCTTGCTCTGCCACAGCCACGAACAGTGAACATACAGTGAGTGATGCCAACGTGTTCTACCCCTTGGTCTCCTCGAACTCTAAATTATAACATAAGACTAATGTTTAAGACTAAGCGTAATGTTTTCAGCCAATGCATCTTGATGAAAAAGGACAATACTGGAGACTCTTACCATCCTATTACCTTAATGGAAAGCCAAACTTTTCAACAGAGCTCATGAAGAAGCCAAGTGCAGTTGATGCCTTGTTGTTGTTGGAAGCACCTAGGTACATGATCTACAGCATAGAAACAAAATACTTTAGTAAATATACCTTATAGAATATGGTAGGTCCAGTTACAATGAGTTTGTTTGGAACAAAAATAAAAACATCCAATTTAAATGTTTACCTTTCGTGAATAACATCGATCCCGGCAAAGATGACAATGCCATATCTGAAGAAAAATGAATTTTGTCAGTTTTTAATTTTCACACCAGATTCTGGAGATTATTCAAGGAGAAATGTTATTATGCAAGATGACCATGTGACTAGAATATCACAGAAAAAGAGTGGTGACACCTACTGCTGGACATGAACAGCAGCTTTAAAATACATAAAACCCACAATAATTCAGTGACAGGAGAAGTGTTACTCAAACAATGGCTTTTGAATGTAGAAGCATTATGGTCAGGTGATGTAACCAGCATCTTTCATACAAATGTGACAATATACAGGAAAACTGAAGTGAAATGAATGTAATTATGACATTTTTATTTTACACAATTTGTTCAGAATATAAATGGATGCTTTAATAGGGGGTATATAATATAAATAATAATATTTTCTTCATTAATTCATATATTTCACACTGTTCAACTAGGATTGTGCAATCACTGGACACAAAAAAAACTTCACTGTCTTAGTATTCGAGACAATGTTCTTCAGATGGTCAGAGTTACATCAAATTATTTGTAAGCTCAGACAAAACAAACAAGACAGAAAAAGACTTTTGTTACAACAGACAAAATTTATGTATATGGCTCACCCATATTCTACAGAGAGATGTACTGTACCTGATAAGTTTGTGGTTTGTGTCCACGTGGACCAGTTAGTGGGGACCCTTGACGGAATATATTCTTCTAGCCACACAGCCCAAGCCTGTAAATCTCTCAAAGATCCCTGCAGAATTCACCCTGTGCATGGACGCTGAAACCTGCTCCCATCTTACACGGTGTCTCATAGCTTGTAGTTCGCCCTTCATTATTCTGTAGCCAATATGTGGCATCCTCAATTTAACTGAACACACAAGGCTGTCCAGCTCCTCATTTGTCAGGTTGCTGTATGATCCTTTAACTGATAGTCCCTCTTCTTGCATCCGCCGAAACACAGTCCTTTTGCAGACACCAAGTAGCTTAGCTATGCAGGGGATGGACAGCTGCATATCAATGAGGTTTTGCAGATGTTCTTTTGATACAACAAATTTTTTAGCTGTCCCCTACTACCCCCCACAACCTCTACATAGGAAGAAGCTAAAGGTCTTTGCTGCTCCTCTTACAAACAAAGAATTCTCAAAACATCAGACAAGGCACGAACAACATCTTGTGGCAGTTCTTACTACATTAGCAAAAGAGTGTACAAGTCCCATTTCATGGCTTAAAACAAAATGTAAATAGTCAAAATCCACTGGCTGACGTTGCAGAACTTCCTGAAGCCTTCCTAACATTCTTTCCATGAACTGCCTCCCGATCGAAGGAGCCTGTAATTATACAGAATATACACACAACTCAATGAAATTGGATGAGACATGCAATAGTTATGCCTTCATCCAGAAATACCATAAAAATACTTTTGTTTACAAAAAATACATAGATGTATTGCAATACGGGATGTCCAAGTAAACCGATTAACACTATCAGTTAAAAATGTAATCGACTGAGATACATGTTTATAATGTTAACTGTTATGTTCTAAGGCAGTTTGTTTAAGAGATGTCAGTGAACGCGCTATGCCTGTTAGTGAGTGTGTGATTTGCCTAGAAACCCGTCAGTCAGCAAATACCTTTGGAGTACAGTCATGGGGAAGGGATGTTATGTTCCGTGTGCCTGTAACCGGGTGTGTTTGCGGCAGACAGAGAGCACGGGGCTAAAAAGAGATGTGTAGTTCAGTAGGTTTATTATGTTGGCATTATGTATGGCCTACAGCCTGTATTGGCGTTCTCTAATAAGTGCCAGCAAACACAGTCACTTTCTCCCAGCTCCTTAACATTTTCCTACATGGAGATCTGGTCTATTATGTGGTCATACACAGGTGCAGTCAAGTGCAGCGTACACTCATCCGTTCTAAGTAGTTTAATATTAATATTTACATCGGTTAATAATAGTTAACAAGCGTTGGTAAGCATATTTTTAAAAGGACACCCCTAACTGCAATGAATGAACCGTGCTAACGTTATACAAATAATGTCTGATTGATTGAATAGCCCGACACAGCCAATGCGGCCTCTTTATTTACAGGTCACCATAAAAGTTCTACAATATTAGAAAAGCAAATTTGATTACCGTTATCTGTTGGAGCCGCGAGTCTGCCATCTCTATCCACTTCAGCAACACCTCTTTTGGCCTGATGTAATGCTTTGTGTTTGAGCTGTACTGGGGGGCCGATGCTGCTGAATGTTTTGCGTTAGCACGTTTATGAGGCCATGTGCAGCAGCAATAACACTGGCCTCAAACTCCTAGAAAACAGAATATGAAAAAACACTAGATTATAGAGGACAGGTTGAGACTGATTGATCCCGGGCGGGAGAAATTAGCTAGCTAACATTACTATTAGCCACAATTTAGCCAATGTTAGCTGACGTGCGGTATTATCTATCATTAACGTTAGCTTGTGTTCGTGCTAACATCTGCCAAAACAGCACAACGTCCATTAAAAGTTAACATTAAACCTGCCCGCTTTTATTGGAAAAAAAAAAACCAACAACAAAAAACCTGCAGAAGTAAACAGACTTACTTGAGATTTGGTGGCTGCAGGTGAACTTGTCCAAGTCATCGCAGTCATAAGGTCATTCCAGGCATTTGTGAGGACAACCCGGGTTGATGAGGATGGCGGACTCAAGGCCGTTTTTTCCAAGGGGGTAAGCTTCGCTTCAGAGCTCAAATCTTCTATGGCGCCATTTTGATGCTACAAAGCGATCACCCGACGTTAGCATTCCATTGACTGCCATTCATTTTGACGTCACTTTGACAGCGAATAACTTTACATCTGAAGCGTTTAAAGACTTTATTTGTCCATTGTTTATTTCTAAAGAAACACGACTATGTTTAAAGGGCTCCATTACCTTGTACCTCACGTTATGGCTCTGTAGTATACGTTTTTGTAAAAATAGGCTAACAATTGTGTCATAACCACGCGACTTACTGTCGCATAGTAGAGGAATTACCGTATAGTACAGGAGAAGCTCGCTAGCAGTTTGGACTTACATTAGCTGTTTAAGTTTAATTACTAATGTTAACTAGCATTTTAGTTAGCAATAATTAGCCTGTGTCCATATTATCTCCTTACATATACCTACGCTCTCCGTCTCTGCAAGATTGGGAATGATTGAGATTTCTCTTGGCACAGCTACCAGAAGACTTACAACTTTCAGACATGTTGCTCACGTCACATTTACGTTGTTTCTCTTAGTTGGAGGCTGTGCAGTAACGCTCAGCGCTTACCGGAAAAGTGCTTCTAAAGGCCTTCACTGGTCTCCGTCCAGAGCAACAGGATCTGTTGGTCCATTCTTATATACAGTCTACATTTTTTTCAGGTGGAGGGGTGCGCTATAGGCGTGCACAGTCACTCTCACGAGTATGCAAATTATCCCTAAATCGCGCCCTCCTAGTCCCTCCCCTCAAGCCACTCCCCTCTACGCCAAAACGGTGACAGAAAGTTGAAACTGAAAACCAGTGACATTGTAAAAATCCTGACAGCGTAAAAAAACTTTCAATCAAGAAAATGTGTAAAGATTGTAATTGAAATGCATTATATATATATATATATATATATATATATATATATATATATATATATATATATATATGCATCATGATGCATTGTGCTATTGATATGCAATATCAAAATAAAGTAAAATAATAGGATTTTGATTTTTTTTTTTTTTTCAGTTGAACATTTTTCAGTGCCAATACTTGTGGTTTCAATGGCAATTTCTATTTTTAATACCTCAGGTTACTGTCACTGTTCTAGCTCCATAGATGCCTTGGTTCCAGACTTAAAACTCTTCAGCAGAGTAATGAAACAACTGAGATACTGAACGGAGGGAAAACACTTTGGAAACAGAGCCGTTTAAAAATGGATGTCACTGTTGATATCTGAGTCAAATGAAAGCGAGGCTCGTTCTTCTTTGAAGTCTGTCTCTTCTGGACAGACAGCACCTCTCTATTGCTCCGGTAAGTGATACGAAAACAATAAAACTAGGTAAAAAAAGTTTGAGCTGAAAGAAATGTTAGCTCTCTGTACGTTTAACTGTTCAATTGAGCTAATGTTAATGTTAGCGAACTCAGTAACATTAGCTAATGTTAGCTACGTTAGTTGACATTGACGTAAAACCGCCACAAGATACGCGGACGCGGTAAAACTGTCGTAAAACTGTCGTAAAACTGGGTAAAACCCGCTCTGAGTCTGAAGAGTTGACTTTTAGACCACTGATCTTTATAAAGTTGTTTTGAGATTAAGTAGGCCTACGTGTAAGCTGTCTTGTCTGGTGAAGCTAGGTGAGAGCTTGTGTGTTTTTGAAGGCAAATTATATGGGAAACAACAAATGAGCCAAGCTAACGTCAACAATAGAACTAGTGCAGATTTGGCTGATCATTGCTGCTAGCTGAAACTTTCAGCCTAGCACTCATTCGGTCAGCCAGAACCAAAAATCCAACTAAGCTAATTAAGTATCCCAACGTTAACAGAGAAAGAGACAACTCATTCCACTAGCATTCACTTTGTTGATAGCTTAAAAAAAAGAAGATTAAACATAAGCTGACTGTGTTCATTCAGACGCTGAATAAACATTGATCTATATCATGAAGCGGACCCTGGAAGATTTTTTGGGGGGGTAAATTCATGCTGCAATTGCCATATCAAAAGAATGATAGAGATTGAAGATGTAAGCCCAGAAGTGTGCAGAATCAGTAATTTTGATGTATGGAACTATGCATTTAGTAGAAAAGCCCTAAAGAAAAGCAAAACCAGCAACCCAGCGTCAGCCCTCAGCAGTGCTAGCAGCAGCAGCAGCCCAGCCTCAGCTCTCAGCAGTCATAGCAGCAGCAGCCCAGCGTCAGCCTTCAGCAGTGCTAGCAGCAGCAGCCCAGCGTCAGCACTCAGTTTGCCAATTTGTTGGACTCTGGCCCAATACGAACACTTCAAAACAAAATACTCGTTCATATTCCTATCTAATAATGCACTGGGATGTCAAATATGCAGAGATGCAGGGTCACCAGGTGTGCTAAGATCCGATTCAAACAAATACACTTTTTCATCAGAGTGGCAATATGACAGAGTTAAACCTTATGGGGATACTAAAGACAAGCAGAAGAGATCGTTACGAAAAAAAATATGCGAGCATGTAACATCGCATAGCCACAAATTAGCCGGGTCGATCTGTGAAAACAAAGAAGAAAGTACATTAGATGCCAGCTTCCTAAAAGCACAACAAGAACAGCTGTGTACCACTGAGAAGTTGCTTAGGATGGCATATCACATTGCCAAAAGAAATCGCCCATACACAGATCACCCTTCGCTCATCGACCTACAGCGCATGAATGGTATTAACATGGGGAGAGTTTTGCACACTAATGTCACATGCACAGAGATTGTTAAAGGTCCCATGACATGGTGCTCTTTGGATTCTTTTATATAGACCTTATTGGTCCCCTAATACTTTATCTGAAGTCTCTTTCCCGAAATTCAGCCTTGGTGCAGAATTACAGCCACTAGAGCCAGTCCCACAATGAGCTTTCCTTAGGATGTGCCATTTCTGTGTCTGTAGCTACTGAGTAGGAGAGGGGGGGAGGTGGAGAGTGGGGGTGTGGCCTTGACCAACTGCCACTTTGCTCGTTTGAAAGCTATGATGCCTCTCTCTTTCTCATGGGCGGGCCAAATTCTCTGGGCGGGCAAAGCAGAGAAAGGGGAAGTAACCTTGCTCCTTATGAGCTCATAAGGAGCAAGGTTACTTCCAGGTCGGCCCATCTGAGCTTTCATTTTCTCAAAGGCAGAGCAGGATACCCAGGGCTCGGTTTACACCTATTGCCATTTCTAGCCACTGGGGAACCATAGGCAGGCTGGGGGAACGCATCTTAATGTTAAAAAACCTCATAAAGTGAAAATTCCATGCCATGGGACCTTTAATTTCATCTCAAAAGAAATGAAACATGACCTGATGACCAGCATCAGGAATACAAGGCCCAAAGTGTCCATCTTGATAGATGAGAGCACGACACTAAGCAAAAAATCTTGTTTTAGTTGTATACATTCGGGCATCGATCCAAAATTCAGACCCACTCACTTTTTTCTTAGAGGTTATTGAGCTAGAACAAACTACTGCTCAAGTGTCTCATGGACAATGGGTTAGATGACGAGTTTCTGAAGCAGTGCTTTCTTGGCTTTTGCTCAGATGGGGCATCGGTGATGCTGGGTAGAAAGGCAGGGGTGTATGCGAAGCTAAAGGCCAGATATCCAGCAGTGGTTGGCTGGCACTGACTCAATCACAGGCTAGAGCTGTCAGTTGGGGATGCCGTAAGGAGCTGTGTGGAAACCAACCACTTCACCAGTTTCCTGGATAAGCTGTACTGTCTTTATAGTCAGTCCCCAAAGAATTTGAGGGAACTGGATGTGGCTGCATCAGTAGTGGGCACACAGTTGAGAAAAATAGGTTGTGTGTTAAATGTGAGATGGGTTGCCTCTTCCTACAGGACAGTTGAGGCTGTCTGGAATATGTATGGTGCTTTGCACCAGCACTTTATTAGTGCTGGTAAAGATACATCCAGGACCTTTTCTGAAAGGTGCTTGTATGACGGGCTTGCAGCTAAATTATCCTCAGAGGGTTTTATTGTCAATTTGGAACTAATGTTGGATGCTCTAGAAGAGCTTAAAGTCTTGTCTGAGGCATTACAAAACAGAGAGATTCGTCTCTCAGAAGGTTTAAAAAAAGTTAAATGGCAGGCTGATGTTTTCCTAGCAATGATGGAGACACCAGGCCCTCATTACCAGATTGCCTGTCAGGCTGTTCAGGATGGTGTTTTTAAGGGGGTTCCATTGAAAACTGGTGGGAGACAAAATAAAAAATAAATCACAAAAAGTTTTTTCATGCATTCAGTTGTAGCATGCAGTCCAGGATGGTCCCAGAGCATGAGCTAGAGCTTTTTGATCACCTGACACCTGACACCTGGCTCTCTCCAGTTCCACTGCTGTATGGAGAACAAGAATTGAGGGAGCTCTGTGATAGTCTAGCAATGAACTACTGTAGTGTCTAGTGGCATTAACTGACATGGGCCGGGTCCAGGCTGCACGCCTAGTAGCACTCATGACTCTTTCCAAGACAAGCCCGGGCCCTGTGTATTAAATTCTTCCTCAATTTACGTTGTGATAGGTAATAGAAAAAGAATGGTGAATAAGCACTTAACTGCAAACTTAGCAAAATTAGCATCCATTCCTCGTCAGCCACAGCCTGTCCCAAAAAATGAAAGCACGCTAACACTAGCCCTACTAAACATCAGGTCTTTGGCTGGAAAATCATTTTTAATCAATGATTTTATTATTAAGCACAATCTTGATTTTATGTTTTTAACTGAAACCTGGTTGGACCATAATAACAGTGCTGCTGTTCTCATTGAGTCAGATCCCCCTAACTTCAGTTTTATGAGTGAGAATAGAGTGAATGGTGGAGTCGCCATTTTGTTTAATGACTCATTCCAATGTACGCAAATAGCTTATGGAAATGTTGCTTCTTTTGAATATGTGGCTCTTCAGCTAAGGTCCTCCCCTCAAGCTATACTTCTAAATATCTACAGGCCACCTAAATACTGTGCAACTTTCTTTGACGACTTTACTGAACTGCTGTCTATAATCTGTATTAACTTTGACTGTGTAATTATTGCTGGTGATTTCAACATTCATGTTGACAATCCCCAGGATAGAGGGACCAAAGAACTGTGTTGTGTTTTTGAGAACTATGGACTGATTCAGCATGTGACAGAGCCCACGCACAATAAGGGGCACACTCTGGACTTGATTATCTCCAAGGGTCTAAACATTTCCAAGGTTGTGGTGACTGATGTTGCTCTCTCTGATCATTCCTGGGTTTTCTTTAACGGCACTATCTCGGTGCCCAAAAGTGTTCAAACTAAGTTAATCAGAAAACGGTATATCACTGAAAACACCAGTGAAACATTCATTCAGCTTTTCTCCTCCACACCCGCCCTCACTGGGGTCTCAGTCACTGAGCTTGTAGATAATTTCAAACTGTAAAATTACAAATGTTATTGATGATATTGCTCCCACTAAGGTCAAAGCTGTCTCTGGTAAGAAAAGATCTCCATGGAGAAATGTTATAGTGGTGAGAACAGAAAAAAGAGAGTGTCGAAAAGCTGAACGCAGGTGGCAAAAAACTAATCTCCAGGTCCATTATAACACCTATAAAGAGAGATTTCGGATTTATAATTTGGAACTAAGGAATGCAAGACGGTCCTTCTTCTCTGACATTATTGCCAGAAACAATAATAATCCACTTGCTTTGTTTGCTACTGTCGATAGGTTAACAAACCCTCCAGTACCAGTGGCATCTGAACTGTTGTCTACCAAGGCTTGCAATGACTTTGCCTCCTTCTTCAAAGACAATTTGAAAAACAGTCAGTGCCTCTGTATCAAGTACAGGAGAGATTATAGAGGGCCTGTTCTGTCACTTAGGAATGCAGTTTGATTGATGACTGACTGTGAAGAGGTCACGACCTGTCAAAATTTTGATTGATGGTCAACAGGTGTTTCTGATGCAATATAGTTCTATTTACAGTACAGGCCAGAGGCTGGAAATGACGTCTAGAGAAAGGGTTGTGAGAGGAAATAGATGGGTAGGGTTTGAATGAATTAAATATTAAATATCTTTATCAGTATTTGATACATTTAAACACCTCATATAACTGAGAGAACTAGAAATTGTGAATGTTTAAGACACAGCTAACCAATGAGAGAAGGAAGGGAGAGGATTGTTATTGCATTCAACATCTTTTAGTTATATAGGAATGAGCCACAAACTAAAAATATTAAAGCTATTAAACTATTTAAGCTGTTATCATTATTATATGAAATGGACCAACTTAATAACTAATAACTTAGCTCAAATCAGGCTTTAAATATATTTTTTAAAATGTTGATGGTCTGTGCATGCATCCTTCTGGTTCGTATGTCTGGCTCACAGTGTCCTCTGCCCTCCTGCACCCTCAGCTGCTCCGTACTCATCTGGCAGTGCCTGCTTCCTTCTGGCCCCGGGGATCGGTGTTCACACCCCTTTTTCCCACCACGCCTCTTTTTCCCACGCCCAAACCACGCCCCCGGAAATTGCATTTTCAATTCAGATGAGCGAACAAATGAGAATGAAGGAGACAGGAAATAGATGTGGCTACTTTCTTTGAATTTTGAGTGATTTATTCAACTTAGTCATACTTTTCTTGTTTACGGTCAAAATAACCGCCATATGAAATGAATGGGAAAGAGTATAATTTTCATCCATACACACACTCCTACAACTTTCCTGTGCTTGTGTGTCATTATACACATGAAACACACACACACACACACACACACACACACACACACACACAGTTGATGTTGTCATGTTGCCACTTGTGCATGTGAACCACCAATGTTCGCACACACATGCATATGAATTTGAATTGATGAATACATAACTTATTTTGTATCATTTTAATGTAACTAGCATAACCACATTGACTTAAAAGATTGGATGTGTTTAATGTGGTGAAAGATGTCAATTTAAAAAAGATAACGTAGGAGCAAATATTTTAGCTAATTATATCAAATATAAAAACGTAAAAAAAATATGCTTGTGACATTATTTGTATTAATACAGCTGTTAAAATTATATTTTATTGATGTACACAATGCTTATAATAGTTGTAAAAAATGTAAGATAAGATTCAACTTTGCACCCTGAACCAAATTTGTTTCTTTGTAAAATGCCAACGTTAAAAGTAAGTAGTACTACCTTCAAGTTATATGACTTCACCAGATGTATTTATGTTTTAGCGACATTGCGTCGTAATTTCCCAATTCAGAATTACCACGACGCCAAACTGTAAGTCTCACAGACTAGATATGGTATGTTCATATGAATATGAATTCATGAATACAAAAATGATTTTGTATCATTTTAATGTAACTAGCATAACCACATTCGCTTAAAAGATTGTTTGTGTTTAATGTGGTGAAAGATGCCGATTTAAAAAAAGATAACATAGCAGCAAGTAGTTTAGCTAATAATATTAAATATACAAACATTAAACATTTTTAAACCTTATGTGATCAGTGTTAAAAAAGAAAAGAAAAAAAAATGTAAGATGAGATTCAACTTTGCACCCTGTCCCAAATTTGTTTCTTTGTAAAACGCTAACGTTAAAAGTAAGTAGTACTACCCTGCATTTTACTCTGGTCTCATGTTATCTGCATTTCAACCTGAGCTCAATTATTTATAATAATAATTAATTATACAACGCAATATGCAACTGACAACTTTGTCTTAATATTTGATGGCCTGTTCAGAGAATGACCGACAAATTATATATCACTTACGAGCAGAAACTAAGAATTTAAGACCACAATTTTTTATCCTGTAACAGTGTCACTGAAAAGACCCTGAAGGGTGTTGAAACGACAACTATGATTACATCAATTCTCTGACTCAAACAAGGTTCTTGTTATTTACTAGAAAAGAGAGGATTTAAGAAAACTATAAGAGATTGTTAAAAAAGAAAAAGATATAGGAAGCTTGTCCCTCCAAGCAAACTGCTATTTTATTTATGAATTGGTATATCCAAATGTGATATTGTTCGACTTTGTATTTCTATTATTGTTATACAATGTTCTGTTAATTTTGTTGTCTTTTTCTCATCTACAACATCTATCAAGATCTCTCTTGGAGTAGACTAGTTTCTCCCTTTGAAAGAGCAAGGGCCTCGAGCTTGCAGTTGTCAGCTAAGGTCAAAGGTCAACCTCTGTTAATCATGCAACAGTTAATTATACAACATTAGTTAATTGCAAGGATGTATAATACAAATTACTGCAATGATTATCTCTCTCCTATATTGAGTAGTCAGCTCAGTCTTTACCTAAACATCTTTATGCTTTGTACAAATTGACATTAATGTAACTTTAAATAAAAACCCCATACTACTACTTTATGAGAAATGTCCAAATAGTTATGAGACAAACTGCAGATTCTAGTTTTAGTGATATATAATTCAGACATGGGTAGCTTAAGTTGACTGACATTCGATAAAATTACCAACCAGTTGTTGATGGAATGCACAAGGCAACAGGCAACTTTCCCTTCTGTGACATGCTGCCAGAGTGATATAGAGCCAGCGGACGGGTTGTCTTTAACTTTTTAACGTTTATTTTACACAAGTGTAGACGGTGGTTCGCATTCTTAACAGGCCCAGATTCATAAGCATCAGTTCTGCTGTATGAAACAAGCTGCTGTCATGCAAGCCAGAGGATGACGCCTATAAGTAACAGTTGCCGCAACTAAGATTAAAGGTCAACCTCTGCTCTACATACATGTATGTTGTTTTATTTTCGTTTTAGTTTACTAGTCCCATTTTTTAGTCTCAAGTTCTTAATACAAGAAACAAATTAACAGTTAATTATGCAACATTAGTTAGTTGCAAGGATGTATAATACATGCCGTCTCTCCACATTATTATTTGTTATTGCTTTAGAACCGTTTTCTGAGATGATCAGAATTAATCCTATGATAAAGGGAGTGACCGCAGGCACACAACATCACAAAATTTCTCTCTATGCCGATGATACTTTATTATTTGTTACTGAACCTATGTCAACTTTGCACCATGTTTTGGAAGATATTCAAACATTTTCTAAAATTTCAGGGTATAAGGTTAACTTACAAAAATCAATTGCTTGCCCTCTTAACATTCCAAATGAGGAAAATGTTAAGAAGGAATGCCCTGTCTCTTGGTCAGTATATGGCTTTAAATATCTTGGAGTACAAGTGACACCCGCTTTGGACAAACTATTTAAGGGAAACTATAACCCTTTGCTGGTGGAATGCAAAAAGAAACTTCAGACTTGGTCTGCTCTCCCACTGTCTCTTATTGGGAAAATTAATGTCTTTAAAATGAGTATACTCCCTCTTTATTTATGCTTTTAATATGCTGCCATGTTATATTCCCTTTCTTTTTTTAAGTTAATTAATAGATGTTTAACAAAATGTATATGGAGCAACAAGACCCCAAAGATTAAGGTGTCCACTTTAACAAAACCATGTTTAAAAGGGGGGTTAGGACTTCCAATTCTTTTATGGTACTACTGGGCTTGCCAAGTTAGAAATATTATAAGTTGGACGTTGGGAGCTAGTTCTCTTTGGGTAGCACTGGAATCACTAACATGCTATCCATTGGAGATCACAACATCACTTTATGTTAACAAACTTTGTAAATTTGTGAACAGGCTGGAATCCTCCAGATCCACAAGAGCTGCTGTATGTGGAGACTGTAAAGTTCCATTTTGTAAAACATCTTTTGCCCAAAATGTTTTTTCTGTGAAAGGAGCCAATCTGTGGAACTGGCTTCCTACAAATATAAAGACTCTAACTAAAATGTCCACCTTTAAAAAACTATCAAAAGCATGGTTCATACAGCAGCAGCAGTGTGATCATGACATATGAAATGTATAGCTGTGTGTATGCGAGGTGTGCATCTGTGTGAGCTTGAGTGAATGTGTTTATTTACTACACTTATTTTTATTGCTACTAACTTTTTTTAACTTTTTTATTGTACTCATTGTAAAAATTTGACTCCTATATTATTTTAACTGTTAAAAGCCCTTCTAGGCACAGGTGTTGCGAATTAGCCATGGCTATAAACACTGTGATACAGGCATCGGATTGTTCTTTGTGTAATAATCTATGTTTTTTGTATCTGTCCCTATTCAAATAAACAGAAATAAATAAACTGCAGTCCCTGATGAATGTAGAGGGGTTCCCCCCTTTTAAGCCACATTGAAAGTTTGGCAGGACTGTAATAGTATCTGAGCACAGAAGGTCATATAAGCAAAAACTCTCCTATTGCATTTAACCCCGACTTTCTAACTCTCTCTCAAATTGACTTTCGAAATTGGTCACTTCATGGTTTAGAAACCTTTTCAGATATGTTTGATGAAGACTCTGAGTCCATTAAATCCTTTACTGCTATTTGTGCAGAATATAAATTCCTAGAACAGATTTTTTTAAATACTTGCAGGTTCGTCACATCATTGTATCTTTACATAAAAAGGGACAACTTAGACTCTATCCCACTGAGCTGGAACAATTTATTATCTCTGCAACTTCGCTTAAGTGTAAGATATCTCACTTGTATAGAATTTTGTCTGAAAGTTCCCAGAACTCTTTTTCTTCTTTTTGAGAACAAATTGGGAATTAGAGCTTAAAAAGAAGTTTAGTGAAAAAGAATGGTTAACTCTGTGTACGGAATTGACCTCACCTTTAACTATAAACATTAAAGTTAAGGAAACTAATTATAAATTCCTGTATAAATACTATATAACTCCAGTGAAGCTTAAGTTCGATCATACAAACTCTTCTATGTGTAGGAAATGCAGAACTGAATAAGGAACATTCATGTATTTATTTTGGTATTGTAAAGCTGTTTATTCCTTTTGGGAGAAGATTCATAAAGCAATTCAAGATATGTGTAACTGTACTTTTGAGTTATGCCCTATGTTATATTTGTTGAATTACGATGTGGAAAATAAGTTTCCCTACACAAGAAAATGTGTGTTTACAATGTTTTCCTATTTTGCTAAAAAAATTTATACTTACTACATGGATTTCCCAGTCAGGACCCACATTGGATCAATGGCTGGAGCAGATAATAGACTTGTTGCCCATTGAACAAATTACAAGTAAATGCCATTCAAGACTGCAAGATTTGCAATGCATTTGTAATTGGATATATATACCCTACAATTTTCCTTATGAAAGTGAGAGAAGAATTGCTACATTTACAGCTTAACAAGGTTAACACAGGGCTAACAAATAAAACCAAACTGTGTATATAGTGAGATGAAAGGCTACAGTGGGACGTGGCATTTAACACTTAATGCTTTTTAGCTTGAGTGGTTCTGGTTGTGTCTGGAAATTATTTTCCTACGGGCATTTAATCTAACGACATATCCAATCTAAAGATAACTACAAAGCGAGAACGTATTTGGACATAAATCTACACCTTTGACCTTAGCTATGGCAACTGGTTTGAGGCCCCTTGCTATGGCTCGCAGTTCGTTTTCATGAAGTATATATGATATGATACTATTTCTAAAAGTTCATACAAGATAATAAGATAAAGCTGGTTAAAACGTAGTTGTTACGGATTAATGTCAAGTTGTACATAGCATAAAGGTGTTTAGGTAAAGACTGACCTGACTACTCAATATAGGAGAGAGATAATCATTGCAGTAATTTGTATTATACATCCTTGCAACTAACTAATGTTGCATAATTAACTGTTAATTTGTTTATTGTATTAAGTACTTAAGACTAAAAAATGGGACTAGGAAACAGAAAAACAGAAAATAAAACAACTGTGTGTGTGTGTGTGTGTGTGTGTGTGTGTGTGTGTGTGTGTGTGTGTGTGTGTGTAAGCGCTGCAGAGCAGAGGTTGACCTTTGACCTTAGCTGACAACTGCAAGCTCGAGGCCCTTGCTCTTTCAAAGGGAGAAACTAGTCTACTCCTTAGAGATCTTCCAACATTGATAGATGTTGTAGATAGAAAAAAGACAACAAAATTAACAGAACATTGTATAACAATACTAGAAATACAAAGTCAAACAATATCACATTTGGATATACCAATTCATAAATAAAATAGCAGTTCGCTTGGAGGGACAAGCTTCCTATATCTTTTTCTTTTTTAACAATCTCTTATAGTTTTCTTAAATCCTCTCTTTTCTAGTAAATAACAAGAACCTTGTTTGAGTCAGAGTTTTGATGTAATCATAGTTGTCGTTTCAACACCCTTCAGGGTCTTTTCAGTGATACTTTTACAGGATCAAAAATTGTGGTCTTAAATTCTTAGTTTCTGCTCTTAAGTGATATATAATTTGTCGGTCATTCTCTGAACAGGCCATCAAATATTAAGACAAAGTTGTCAGTTGCATATTGCGTTGTATAATTAATTATTATTATAAATAATTGAGCTCAGGTTGAAATGCAGATAACATGAGACCAGAGTAAAATGCAAGGTAGTACTACTTACTTTTAACGTTGGCGTTTTACAAAGAAACAAATTTGGGACAGGGTGCAAAGTTGAATCTCATCTTACATTTCTTTTTCTTTTTTAACACTGATCACATAAGGTTTAAAAATGTTTAATGTTTGTATATTTAATATTATTAGCTAAACTACTTGCTGCTATGTTATCTTTTTTTAAATCGGCATCTTTCACCACATTAAACAAACAATCTTTTAAGCGAATGTGGTTATGCTAGTTACATTAAAATGATACAAAATCATTTTTGTATTCATGAATTCATATTCATATGAACATACCATATCTCGGCTGTGAGACTTACAGTTTGGCGACGTGGTAATTCTGAATTGGGAAATTACGACGCAATGTCGCTAAAACATAAATGCATCTGGTGAAGTCATATAACTTGAAGGTAGTACTACTTACTTTTAACGTTGGCGTTTTACAAAGAAACAAATTTGGTTCAGGGTGCAAAGTTGAATCTTATCTTACATTTTTTACAACTATTATAAGCATTGTGTACATCAATAAATATAATTTTAACAGCTGTATTAATACAAACAATGTCACAAGCACATATTTTTTAACATTTGTATATTTGATATAATCAGCTAAAATACTTGCTCCTACATTATCTTTTTTTAAATTGACATCTTTCACCACATTAAACACATCCAATCTTTTAAGTCAATGTGGTTATGCTAGTTACATTAAAATGATACAAAATAAGTTATGTATTCATCAATTCAAATTCATATGCATGTGTGTGCGAACATTGGTGGTTCACATGCTCAAGTGGCAACATGACAACATGAACTGTGTCTGTTTGTGTGTGTGTGTGTGTGTGTGTGTGTGTGTGTGTGTGTGTGTTTCATGTGTATAATGACACACAAGCACAGGAAAAATGCCAGCTCTTAAAGCTTAGTTCCATATAAATATGGAACTAAGGTTTAGGAGCTTTCCAGCTTTACTCTCCTCCCCCGACTATTTTTGACTGGTTCGATAAACGGTGACCGGAAGAACAACAGCTACAGTGAGTTGCTCAAAACCTTTCTTTTTAGTAAACTCTGGGTACACAAACAATGTTGTCAATGCTTTCGTTAAGGTGTAGAGACCCTGGTGATACTTGGAGCAAAGTTTCATGTTGTGTTTTAAAAATAGCTATTTTGAGACTAGCATAAAAGTGCCCCTAGCACTCCCATTCAAAAGGCCATTTGACCGAAAAAAGAAAATACGGTAAATCTAAAAGTGGAGATTCCATCCTAAATATGCTTTTAAACGAAAGTTTGACTCCTGTACATTTACCAAAAGACCCTAGGTTGCATTTTGGCGAGAGTTACGCTTCAATGACATCCACTTAAACACAGATAGTGGCAACATTTCAGTGTTAGTATTACTTGATCCCAGTGCTGCATTTGATACGATCGACCATGACATATTACTAGACCGATTGGATAACTGGGTTGGCCTTTCTGGCTCAGTACTAAAGTGGTTTGAATCCTATTTAAAGAATAGGGACTACTTTGTGTCTATAGGCAATTATACATCTGAGCATACAAATATGACAGGCGGAGTTCCCCAAGGCTCAGTTCTGGGGCCTCTTCTGTTTAACATCTACATGCTTCCACTGGCTCAGATTATGGAAAACAAAATAAGTTACCATAGTTAGTCAGCCTATTACCACCTTAAGCATATATCAAGGGTTAAAGGACTTATGTCTCAGCAGGATTTGGAAAAACTTGCTTTTATGCTTTTATCTTCAGTAGACTTGACTACTGTAATGGTGTCTTTACAGGTCTCCCTAAAAAATCACTCAGACAGCTGCAGCTGATTCAGAACGCTGCTGCTCAAGTCCTCACTAACACCAAGAAAGTGGATCACATCACTCCAGTACTGAAGTCTTTACACTGGCTTTCAGTGCCACAAATAATTGATTTCAAAATACTTTTGCTGGTTTATAAATCAATAAACGGTTTAGGGCCAAAATACATTTCTGATCTGCTACTACATTATGAACCACCCAGACCTCTCAGGTTGTCTGGGACAGGGCTGCTTGTTGTCCCCAGAGTCAGAACTAAACAGGGGGAAGCAGCGTTTAGTTTTTATGCTCCACATATCTGGAACAAACTCCCAGCAAACTGCAGGTCTGCTGCAACTCTCAGTTCTTTTAAATCAAGGCTGAATACCTATCTTTTTGATGTTGCCTTTCTTTAAATAACTGTTAATTTCTTATACTGAAGTTGCATTGTTGACACTGTATGGCAATCTATATAAGCATATAAAGAGACATTCCTATTGTATCTGCTTTTATATATTTAACTGTTTTAACTGCTCTTTAATGTTTAATTTCTTATACTGCACTGTAACTTTTATTCTCATATTTTTTTCTGTTTTTATGTAAAGCACTTTGAATTTCCCTGTTGCTGAAATGTGCTATACAAATAAAGCTGCCTAGTGTCAAACAAGGTTTCAGGGACTACAAGGAAAACCCAAACATGGCAATTAAAAAGGATCTTCTGCAATTAAAACACACAGTAGATACACTGGCTGTAAGCACAGCTGAATGTGAAAGGGGATTTTCAGCTATGAATACTATTGTTTCACCACTGAGAAACAGGCTGAAGATTGTCAATGTGTTCTCTTTGATGTTCATAAAGTTAGTGGGTCCACCACTAGAGTTGTGGAACCCAACTAAGTTTGTTAGGAAGTGGGTGATGACAAGGAGGTCAGCAGACCATGCTGCCTGTAGACAAAGGCAGCATAAACCAGAGGAGCCTGCCTTTACTCCAATTTGGAAGCTGATGAATGCATGAATTGTAGTATGTGAATAAGTAAATGTGATGTATTTAAAGTGTAAACTGTTATGTCTGCACACAAGTGCCTCAGGTGTTGTTCGGGTTGTTTCATAATTCATTGAGTTGAGTAATTACCTCCCGTGTCGGTGTGATTAAATCAAGCCCTGATTCTTTTAAAGAGCTCATATTATGCTCATTTTCAGGTTCATAATTGTATTTAGAGATTGTATCAGAATAGGTTTAAATGGTTTAATTAAAAAAGAACACCATATTTTTGTTGTACTCGGCCCCGATATTGACAAAATAGCTAGATCGGGGATTTATTTCTTTTTTTGTCGCAGCACATCCTACATCATTCATCAGCAGCACGTGTGTCGCATACTGGAAGAGTTGAGTTAAACGTTAAGCAACATGGAGCGAGCCAAAGAGTCGGCTGTGTGGAGATATCTCATGCTTGCCAAGCCAACTAGTTCATTGGCTGTTTGCAATGTCTGCAAAGTAAATGTTTCGAGGGATGGTGGTAGTACTGCAAAGTAAAATACTACCAATTTAATCAAGCACATCCAAAAAAAAATTGGTAACTGTTTGATTATTATTGTCTGTTTGACCAATACACTATTTTGTTTCTAATGCTAAATTTTATTAATAAAAATGTATTTTAAGAAGTTTGATTACATTCTATTTTCGATTTGAATGCACAATTGTTTTTTTAAAATAACAAATAAATAAGAAATCAATACATTACATCTATGTTATTTTGTCTTAGGAAAGTCTGGTGCCTTTAGTCTCTTCCACATGGTGGAAGGAAGGTAATAATAATAATAATAATAATAATAATAATAATATTAATAATACGTATATTTATAAAGCTTTATAGGCCAGAACAAGAACTTTAAATTAGGTATAAGGTGGAAGGTATACAGTGTATTATTAATTCAACAACGGTATCGGATCTGTATCAGGTATTGACAGATACACAAAGCCCAGGCATCGACACAAAAAGATATATAACACAACAAAGGAAAGGGGAAAAGCCAAAAAGCATAATATGAGCACTTTAAATCAACATGTTTTTGTTTAAAAAGATGTTTACATATTTGCCAACCAATATTTTCAAACGTTCATTTCATACATTTTCCGAGGGTGGAATCCGTTGCCTGCCTGTTAACATTAAAAGTAAAAAATAATAATAAAGTAAGTGAATTGTAAAGTATTTATCTTTGTTTGAATAACTATTCAACCCTATCTTACACATTAATACTGGAAAAAGAACCCCTTTGGTGTAAAAACACAAGTCATTTTACGGCGCGATTTTGAATGATGATCATTTACCGTAAATAAGGGCTCCCTTTTTGCCATGATGATATACATACAGACTCACAAGGTGAAAACAATGTGTTGCTGTTGCAGCTAGTAACAAAGTACAGCAGACTTTTCTATGGGCGTTAGTGGAGTCTGGGCCTAGGCCTTTGTGGGGCCATAAGCTGGGTCTGATGTACTTGACCTGGGAAAAAAACAATTTGTGTTTGGTACAGAATGATACATTAATATACACTGAAGTTAAACAAAAATAACAAAAATAGAAATAGAGACGGAAGTCATACACATTTTGTAAGATCCCCACCAAATCCCAAAATGTGCAACAGTGAGCTGGCCGAAATAAAACCCCTCCCTCTGACTTCATAACTGAATGCTACGAAGATGACTCACACAGAAACAAACACTGAAAGAAATTATGAAATACATCCGTGTTAAGTATAGTAAACATAAAGCCCTAACCATCAATTACACAATTATAATTACAGTTATTATCATTATTATTGTTATTGTATGTATGATTAGCATTATTATTATTATATGTATAATGATAATTTCATATCACAGCTATTTTTATAATAATTATTATTAAGTATTTGTTATCATGATAATTGCTGATACCAACAGGTAATTAATACATCCGTTTTACATTTACATTTTATTTCATACTGTTGCTGGGTGATTTTGACTGAATTTGAAGACATTTTGACAAATTGTTTATTTAGATTTTAATTCAAATGTTTAATACATTTTTCAACAATTAAACAACAATGTAACTGGATCACTGAATTAAAGTGCAGTTTTTCACTCCAGGAAAAGTTTCATAATGTAGTGTCACGTCATACAATATTAATACTGCATCTTCCTTCTCTATCTGTGAACTGTATCTTTTGTAATGTAGTCTGTAAAAGTGAATACTGTACTTAAATATTAGTTGCATGCCTGTTGACGTGTTCATCATTTAATCAATATGTGGGTGGCAGCAGCTCAGTCTGTCGGGACCTGGCTTGGGAACAACTGGTTCAAGTACCGTTATGGACCAAGTATGGACTGTGGACTGGTAGCTGGAGCTTGGTTTCCCTTGAGCAAGACACCGAACCCTAGGGTGACCATATTTTGATTTCCAAAAAAGAGGACACTCAGCCCGACCTCGAGACATAAATTCAGACAGGCTTCTCAGAGGTTAATGAACATGCTTTATTATGCCTCAATGGTACAAACATAACTTCTGTAATAAAATAAAATCTGTAACAACCTTTAACAAAATAATAGCTCTCTTTTCAATTAAATAAATAATATGAAATAATGTTCTAAATATGACCTCTTCTGTGTTAAAAAATCCAGCTTCAACTAAATATCTTAATACCTTTTCAATGTAATAAGATCAGTCATAAAACAGTCTCACAAAGATACTAACTTAACAAACAAAAAGGATCTATACTTTTAATTTTTAGTTGTCTTCTTCATCCTGCTTTTCTTCTTCAACCTCTTTGTCTGCCCATCCATATTTTGCTGTAGAGCTGATCTTTCCCAGCAGTTTTCGGTTGCTCAACAAAAAAGCATAAAAGTCTTTGCAAGAAGTGTCTTTGAAATTGTATTGCACTAATATAATCCCCTTCAGTGACTCAACAGACAGCTGATTCCTCTCCTTGGTCCACTGGCTCTGCATCAGTGAGAAAACCCTCTCGTAACATTTGCATTGTGAGAGGGAAGTGCAAAGACAAACAATGTGCAAACTTTAGTAGCTCTGAGTAACATGCAATGGTTTTTTGCCTTCTCAAAATATTTGGTCCACTTCTGATGCACCTGCAGGCCACTGAACTCCTCATCACTGTTGCACCTTTCTGTGACTTTCTTCAGATTGGTGACCTGGTCAAAACACTTGACATCATCAACTGCCACCCCCTTCTCTCCAAGGTACTTGATGCAGGCCTCCACATGATTCCAGTTTGGTGGCTCACTCACATCCATCCACATGAATGTTGAGAATTCTTCCATGGGAGTCATCCACTTCTCCAGATACTGTACAGGCCTTGCACATCAGCACAGAACTGGTCACAGCCCTTACCAAGTCCATCTTTGCGCTTTTGTGCCAGTAGTCCCTTTAACGTTTAAGGGACATGAAGTTGTTGGTCTTGTGTTGAAGAAGAATGGTATGGACATTGTTCAATATTTTCTTCACCTCCATAATGGTCATGTTCTCCTGTTCCATTTCTTGAATGTGGGTGTGGAACACAGACATGAATGAGTGCATTTGCCAGAGGTAGATCTCAGCGAAGTCGTTTTCAAAAAACTTCTTGAGCATAAGCGGCGCTAGGCGCTGAAGCACCCCTAAAAATCATCTCAGCACCCCTGAAAAATAAAGTCCTCATCATTGTGATTTTGTGAAATCGTTTAGTGCTCAAACGTTATTACTTCTGCAAACCTGATTTTAGCGATGAAATAGGATAAATGACAACAGGCTCAGCTCAGTTGTAGCCTGAAGTCAACAGCCTATCTGCGATTCCCTGAACGAGGGCGCCTCAGCCTACTCTTCAGTCTGCGCAGATAACTTTAGGGAATTCGGTCGTCAGAGTATGGCTACTTTCAACCACTGAAAAGGTATGGCTAATGAAGTGAAAATTAAATCTAATCGAATGAACACGTTAAAGGCTACAGGTGTAGTATTTGTGGAACCAATCTGTGATTCCCTGATCACAATGATGGCAATTATATCTGAATTAGCCTAGCTTATTCAACACGGAGTCCAATTTAGTTGTGCAACGTTAGACAAAATTGCTAACTGTAGGCAAATGTAGCTTAGGAGTAGCCTATAACGAGTTTTTAAAGTGTGCTATTTTAATTGCCTGCCGTAACGGCTTGAGCACCGCTACCTCCCTACCAGACACTTTCTTATTTTTAACTGTCAATGCAAATGAAAAATAAATAATTCAACCTGACGGATCATCAGACTCATTCATATCAGAACTGAAACATTGGAAGAACAAACCCTGACCCACAGTCTGTTTCCCCATAGATGGATATACGTTTCTTTTTTTTAAAAGAAAACAGCCAGGTTCAGGTGAGAAAGTAAAAGATAAGCCTTTAACATTATCCCACTGCACTGAACAGCAACCCCATATTCACATATGTTATAAATAGGTAAATTTATAACCTTTGGTAGCCTACACAATGCATTCTCTGTTGATTAGTCGATTACATTTGCCTTCTCGTTGACAGCACAAAGGAGTGAGGAGAAAAGAGAGGGAGAAGGGCAGACAGAGCAAGATGAACAAGGTGAGAAAATGGCTAGGTAGCCTATAAGACACACACACACACACACACACACACACACATATATATATATATATATATATATATATATATATATATATATATATATATATATATAGTAGGACTACTGTGTTTTTTGTTTTCTCTTTTATTTGATTATTTCCTAGTTGATTACAAAATGTTTTGTATGTGATTGTCAGTGATATGACAGAGGGAGGGGGCTAGAGAGAGAGAGAGCAGGATGGAGAGAGAGTGGACAAAGAGAGGGACCTGGAAGAACCAGGTGAGAAAGTGGACATATATTGTATGGGCAAAAACATTTAAAACACTTAAAATATTCCATTCACCTTATATTTACATATGCATTTCATGGAGGACTAGGCTCTTAAGAAAAAGAGATGTTGGAGATTATTCATCATTTAGCTGTATAACCATATCAGTTTCTATCAATGATGTAAATGAAAAAGTTGAAAATTAACAGCAGAAAACAACATGAATAATCCTGTCTAAAAATATGTTAAGGCTTATTTTACCAGTTCAAGGTACTGTATGTGTAGGGGCGTAGCTCAAAATTCTGGGCCCTGTAGAAAGGCATTTTCTATGGGCCCCTCTTTGCATCCACAGCTATTAATTCTAACATATTTTTGGGCCCTCCTCACATGAGGGCCCTGGGTACTCAGTCCCTTTTTTCCCCCCAGTCTGACGCCCCTGGGTATGTGTGCTGCAATAATTATGCTTTTTAGTTGCCATCTTTTTTTCACAGCAAATGCCTTGAATCTGTTGATAGTTTGTCAAAATTGCATGTCTCAATCTGTCTATTTATTTCCCCAAAACTCACAAGAAGTCATGATTTAAGGGTTTAAAAAAAAAAAAATCTTATGGGGGCATGCCCCCGGAACCCCCTAGCTTATCTGCAACTTTTCATTAGGGGCTGAGCCCCCCCAAAGGTCAGATCTTAGAATCACCCTGTTCTTGAGTACTATGGTTGGCTTTTGCTGAGACAACATGCCTTCAAAACTGGAAACATCTGTATCATCCTCTCAACGCTTGGGAACAATGACAGCCACCTTGTCTTGCTGTGAGAGAGCATCCTTCTGTAATCAATCTCAACAAAATCACAGTACTCCTTCAGGCTCTCAGTGTGCACAGTGTAAATGTGGAAGTACTGGTAGATTTTGAAGATGATATTCTCAATGTCAACATCTATTGTGTCTTCCCCATGATGAGCACAACTATTCAATATGTGTGCTGGGCAACCCACACTGATCAGAGTCTTGTTCTGAAGCAACAACTTCAAATTTGCAAACACATTCTTTCCTGCTTCATCACGTCGGATTCCCTCCAAAATTTGTGTTGCAATTGTCGGCAGTAAATGCAATACATTTTCAGACAAATTGTTTTTTGCCGGTGTTTCAGTGAGATATTTTGTGATGGTAATGCTGTCTCATTAGGCGTGTCTTTAACCTCAATTTCTTTTGCAGTTCAACTGTGAAGCTGCACTTACGCTTCGGCATTTTGTGTGCAATGCTGCTCCGCTGTCTGCTCTGCTCTCCTGTGTATGTGCGCGTCGCAGAGCCGCCCACAAGGCAGCCTCTCGGGAATTACGTCACGCAACAAAGTACCGTAGTATTGTGTGCAAAGCGCCAGTCAATTTAAGTACACGCTTAATGGTCCCATGAAAAACATTGAAAACCGGACATTTTCATGAATTTATAAAACCCCCCGGACGCCCCAGACAGTACGTAAAAAGTGGACATGTCTGGGCAAAGAGGACGTTTGGTCACTCTACCGAACCCCCAACTGTGATTTTAATGGGCTTTAATCTGACATCTCTCCATTTTTACATGTACAAGGTCCTGTTTTTACCTTTATTGTTGACTTCACTCTTGGCCTGTCTGTAATGTGTGTAATGTGTAAATTACCAACTCCTTCTAACATATTTTAGAAACTCTTTAACCAGATTTCAGTGTTACCCAGTGTTATTTAATTACACCAAATGGGAAATTGTAGATGTCTTCTGCATAATTTTATACAAATTGCCCAGTAATTTCACGTGACATAACATTTGTTTACTATGTACAACTAGAATTGTTGGAGCTTTGTAAACTATAGAGTGTGGTCTAGACCTACTCTATCTGTAAAGTGTCTCGAGATAACTCCTGTTATGATTTGATACTATATAAATAAAATTGAATTGAATTGAATTGAATTTGTAATTTTTCGGGTTTCCACAATAATTAGGTCCAAGCCCGAGTCTGGAAGAACTGGCGGTAGCAAAGCTACGCCGTTCGCACAGCAGGGATGTGGAACCCAATTGCTTTCCTAAGGATTATTTTTCCATTGATAAAACTGATGCTACAGCCTAAACCGTACATGGTGGGGGGTGCCATTTTCAGGACTGGTCCAGATCCCTGCAAGGACGTCGGACAAAAAAATTCAGCCACATCCACCACTAGGTGGCGCGTTTGGCCTATAACTCCCAAACCGTACATCGCACATTAAAATCTTCATATCTTCATATATGTCTGCAAATATTGTGGGACTCCTGCATTACTAAACATGCAGCCTGTCAGGAAACAACACATCATAAAACCTGTTGCCAAGATGACCATTTTATGAGCTGCTTCTCAATGTTGTGTTACTCAGATTTTTTACCTGATTCATTTTGCTTTTGCCGTCAAGGGCTAAAGTCTCTGTTTCTTGATTTATATTCTGAAGTTTCCCTTAATAGATGTCAGAGTCTCTGTTTGTGTGATTTCTTCCCAATGGAAAATCTTTTTTTTTGGATTAAACCAAAACTTTGCTATATTGTGTTTTCTCACACTTTTCTATAGACATCTTTTGATGCTTTAATGTAATATTCACATTATCAGGGGAAAAAACTGCTTTTGTATGGCAAAGGTTCAAGGTTCAGGTTTGTTGACCGTTGACTCAAGGCTAATGCTTGTCAATGTGATTAAAGGAACAAAGGGCAAATACATTTTTCTAAATGTAGCTTGATGATGATCATGGACGCCTGGTTAGCTCACCTGGTAGAGCAGGCGCCCATATATAGAGGTTTACTCCTCGACGCAGCGGCCGCGCATTCAAGTCCTATACAAATAAAGGCCTAAAATGCCCAAAAAACAAATAATAAAAATAAAATCTAAATAATCTCAAAAAAAGAAAAATATGATCATAATGAGACTAAACTGGCAACTGGCAAAATATCAGCCTTCAGATTCAGTTACAAGGTGTGTTAAAAAGCACTGTTTAATTTCTTATAATTACCTTTTTTATTGTTTTATCTTGTCAGTGTGAAATAGTACAAACAGGAGGAGGGGAACGAGAGAGGAATAAATAGAAAAAATAAATACTACTAATACTAAATAAAAAAATAAAATAAAATAATAATAATAATAATAATAATAATGTTGATGAGTAAATTCAATAAATTCTTTTTATTTTTCATGTTGTTTGAGGGGACCCAGCCCTCATCCATATCCGTCCGTATAATTATCTAACTACTGTTAAACATGTTCAGCCTGTAGCCAGGTCTTTGAAATAGTAATTTCCCTTGGTAGCCTAATCAGAGCAGATAGAAGAGATTATAAAACTTATGTTTATTAATTTGCAAGAAAACACAGAGCATGATGATGGAACCTTTGAAGCATGAATGGTGTTGGTCTTCACACGTTTGCCCATCATTGGTAAATAAAACCTTTTTAAATCTCTAGATAGTCAGAGATAGAATCCCTGGATGACACTTGCAACAGATTGTACAATTGAATGACCGCTATATTGGAAATAAAGAGGTCCACCATGAGTAAACAAGATGATTACAGTATTTGGAAAAGGATTGAGCAAGTATTGTTTTGCAAGTCGGAATATAGCTCTAGGCAATATGTAGCTTATTACTGTTTCACAAGTGCAGAGTGCTTCAACAGCATATCACTCTACCCCTACTTTATTCATTTATTTTCTAAATACAGTATAAATGTGTTAGAGCTTGTAACTGTAATATTCTGCATTTCTCTCAGAATTCAAATGTTTTCTTCAAACAAAAAATGGGGAAGTGTGTGTGTGTGTGTGTGTGTGTGTGTGTGTTTGTGTGATCAGCTGTACAAATTGGTCTTAATGGTTAATTCATCTCAGCATATGTCATGAGGATTATAAACAGGATGTGGACCTTTAATGTTACAAAAGCGCAGTCTAGTCGGGTAATGAAATTGTGTTCATGCCTATTTTGGTTTTGTCTCCGGATGCTGCCATGAGACCGACCACATTTGACATGAAGTAACACACCTTTAAAGTGCGAGAGCATTGTGGACACACCGAGACTATTTAAAAGCTAATGGAGTTTCCTGGAGGGACAGAGGTCACAGCTCCAACTGTCAAGATGAAGTTCTTTCTTCTGATGATGTTCTGCTTGATCAGTTACCCTGTAGCTGTAAGTACCAACAAATTAATACATATGTTTTTCTTGCTACAGTCTTTATAATTTTTTTTAGATAATATGAAAAACAAACCAGTATTTAATTGAATGTTTTTTGCAGAATTGTCATCGTCATCATAGCAGCAGTGATTCAGACAGTGATGAGGTAAGAAAGAATTCTTATCACTATAGCAGTGAGTCTGACAGTGATGAGGTAAGCATTCAATATTCAAATAATGTATCAACTATAGTGACTTTATAGGAAAATAACTATAGACTGAAATATTTGATTGTGTTTATTTTGTCTTGCTACAGAGAGGCAATCGTCGCCCATGGTTTGTTCCCAAGCCGTTTCCTCCTCGGCCTTCCATCCCTTACTGGCAATTTCCTGGTCTGTGGCCGCGGCCACCACCAGCTCCTGTCCCACCTCCACCTCCACCTCGGCCTTCCATCCCTTTCTGGCCATTTCCTGGTCTGTGGCCACGGCCACCACCAGCTACTGTCCCACCTCCACCTCCAACTCCACCTCCACCTCCGCCTACACCTCCACCTCGGCCTTCCATCCCTTTCTGGCCATTTCCTGGTCTGTGGCCACGGCCACCACCAGCTACTGTCCCACCTCCACCTCCAACTCCACCTCCACCTCCGCCTACACCTCCACCTCCACCTCCGCCTACACCTCCACCTCGGCCTTCCATCCCTTTCTGGCCATTTCCTGGTCTGTGGCCGCGGCCACCACCAGCTCCTGTCCCACCTCCACCTCCCCCTCCACCTATCACTCCACCTCCACCTCCCACTCAACCTCCCACTCCACCTCCCCCTCCACCTCCACCTCGGCCTTCCATCCCTTTCTGGCCATTTCCTGGTCTGTGGCCGTGGCCATCACCAGCTACTGTCCCACCTCCACCTCCCACTCCACCTCCACCTATCACTCCACCGCCCCCTCCACCTCCCACTCCACCTCCACCTCCGCCTACACCTCCACCTCGGCCTTCTATCCCTTTCTGGCCATTTCCTGGTCTGTGGCCGTGGCCATCACCAGCTACTGTCCCACCTCCACCTCCCCCTCCACCTCCCACTCCACCTCCACCTCCCACTCCACCTCCCCCTCCACCTCCCACTCCACCTCCCACTCCACCTCCCACTCAACCTCCACCTCCCACTCCCACTCCACCTCCCCCTCCACCTCCCACTCCACCTCCCCCTCCACCTCCACCTCCACCTCCACCTCCACCTCCCACTCCACCTCCACCTCCACCTCCCACTCCACCTCCAACTCCACCTCCCACTCCACCTCCCACTCCACCTCCAACTCCACCTCCCACTCCACCTCCCCCTCCACCTCCAACTCCCCCTCCCACTCCACCTCCCCCTCCACCTCCAACTCCACCTCCCACTCCACCTCCACCTCCTCCTCCCACTCCACCTCCCCCTCCACCTCCACCTACCACTCCACCTCCCCCTCCACCTCCCACTCCACCTCCCCCTCCCCCTCCACCTCCACCTCCCCCTCCACCTCCCCCTCCACCTCCCCCTCCACCTCCCCCGCCACCTCCACCTACCACTCCACCTCCCACTCCACCTCCCCCTCCACCTACCACTCCACCTCCACCTCCACCTCCCACTCCACCTCCCCCTCCACCTCCACCTCCCACTCCACCTCCCCCTCCCCCTCCCACTCCACCTCCCACTCCACCTCCACCTCCACCGCCCACCCCACGAGGAGACAGCGGATGACCTGTACTGATCTAAGAGCAGCGATAACAGATTGAGTAACTTAGAGATATTGAAATGCATGAATGTGTTTGTGTGTGTGTATTGCATTTGCATATATATATATATATATATATATATATATAGTATTTCACCATGATGAAGTCATGTGTGAACCAGATTTTTCTGACTTTTGTTTTGTCGGCATGTTTTTACACTTCAGTATTGGTTCAGCAACCTTTCCACAGTCTCATGTATTTTCCGGAACTTTCCTGACTCCTTTCCTGAACTTTTCATACAATTTCATGTGTTACTCTCTTTCTTTATGCCAGAGTCTACATAAAATCCTAGTGAAATGTAGTGTTATATTGTGATTTTGAACATGTACATGTTTCATTATGACTTTTGTTGGAGGTTGGTCTCATAACCGCGGTGGAGACTTGTGTGGGTGGATGCTGATGACACACTGCTGTAATATCCACTCAGTGGGCATACACATCACCATCCCTGGATCAACACAGCTTAAGAAAGGGATGAGTGCTGAGCCTATAATACACTGTACTTTTATCATGACTCAGCCCATTCATCGCAATGCACTGCACTGCACTGTCAACTCTTTGCTGGATTTATTCACAGAAACCTTACTGTACAACTGCATTAACATTCTCCCAAATATGTACCTGTTTATCCATACTCTTCTTCAATTTATTCTCAGTTATTTTTCAAACAGTGGGTTTTGCACAGCTTCTCATTATGAATGTAATCTTTTGTCCCAGTTTATGTTCATCAATGTCAATTTCATTTTGTTAAATAATGTAAACCAGCCAAACAACAGGCAGGGGGTGGTCAATACTACTACTATACAAAATCATGCACTGAATAATGACTTTTGCATATTTTATGATTTGTATTTGGGGTTTAAAAACATGTTAATTTTAAGGTCAGGTTTATGTGGTAAAACTCATCTTAATAGTGTATGTCTGTCTGTCTGTCAGTTTTTTTACATACTGTATTCCTAGACCCCAACATGACTAAATCATGGAAATCAGAAGAAATATCATGTGCTGAGCACCTCACTATAATAAAAAAAAATTATGATCTGGAGTTAATGTTGATGCTGTGTGGATGTTACACTTGATAACAGATTACTTCTGTTTTCTCCTTAAAATAAACCTTTTGCTGTTTCAGTTGAGAGGGGAATTTTGTCACATCTTTTTAACCAAATCTGGCAAGTATAGCTTACCCTAAGCAAGTTTTAATGTGGTACCACTTAGTTGATTGATAATTTGGTAACCATACATGCTGCAACCAAGACTCATTTAAAATGTAAAGCACTTAAACTCATTTTTTTGTAAATTTAAGTAAAATTCTGTCAGAAGTATATCCAGATTTGTATAAACATATAAACAGTCTGAAGAGGTAGGAAACTGATGAAGAGCCCTAAGGTAAATTACATTCAAAAGCTATATGCATGATGTACAATATATCCCAGGCCATGTATGTAACATGACTTGAGCATTGTATAGGAAGCAAATATACAAGTGCAGAAGTAAAGAGTATTCATAATATTATATTCTAATCCAATACTGTAAAATATCAAATAAGAGTGATTCCGATTTCTGGAATTTGCCAAAGACATAGTAGTCAGGTGGGTTTTATACTAAGTCAAACATCATAGCTATGAATAAGAGGGAGTGTGTGTCTATCTATTACTGTTAACCATGTAATAGTTACCTGTCCAGGGTGTCACCTTGCTTCACCGTGCAAGCTGGGATGGACTCCCAAAACACCTGTATTAGCTGGAAGGTATCCTTTGCTGCCTACAACACTAAATCCTCTAGCTGTTACAGTATGCACAGCTATTCTGGGATGAAATGTAGATCCTTGACTGACATTAAAAAGCCTCCAGCTTTAGTCTGCTCCCCTTGTGCACTTGTGTATTCTTGCAACCCCTGACTGTGAAAAGTCATCTGAAAAGACATTGCCTACAGTAAATGTTCAAACACACCACTTAGTGACAGCGCTATAGGTTCGCCCAGTCTTCTGTGTCTGGGTTTCAGGAGTGGCGTCATATACCAGTGTATACCAGCATAAGTATTCAGAACAAAATTCTATAATGATAATATGTAAAATCCTGGGCATTAAGATATGTTTCATTGATTATGTTGTGTGTTGCATTTATCTAGCTTATTTATTTAAATGTCTACTTTAAGTACTCTTAAATGGCTACTTGTGGCTTTAACAGCTTTAGTTATACATCATACTTTTCTACCATTTCCTTATTAATCTTTTTTTTTGGTTACGTTGCACATATTTAGTTTGACCATAATTACATCAGTTAGACACTGACGCATCAGCCACACTTACAGCTGTTCTGAGTAAAAGGAAAACCGCAAATCCTGGGTTCTTATGTGTTTGATTATTAATTTCTGTAGACATTACAGCACCATAATTGAAGGAAAACAGGCAGTTTGGGGCATTTAATGGATTTTCTTTGGCTTCCACCTCATTGCTTCATTCACACAGAAGATTAGGTTGAATTTGTCTGTTTTTTCTGTCTTGTGATTGGTTGTTTCACTCTGTGAGCAGTGCATAAGTCAATGCCCCCTCTCATAGTGCTCCAAGTGGACACTCCCTCAAAACGTTCATTGACCTTGTGGGAACCATTGTGTTTTTGGAAATGATTATCTTAATACTATTATCATGTTTTACCATAATAGTGTCTGCAGTACCAGTAAGTAGGCTCATTTATGGACCATATTTAAAAAAAAAAACATCTGAAATGTTGTTTCCTGAGTTTGAACATATGTGAGTCAAATGTGAATCTGTTGTGACAATGATAATTTTGGGATTTTTGTTTTATATTTTCAGGTCCGTCCGAGTGTTCTTCCTCCCCTGCTTTCACAAGGAGGAGACACTCAAGCTCAAAGAGTTGTTGAAGCCACAAACCAGCAACCTGACACTCAGACACTGGCCCCACTTTGCCCTAATGTGGAGCAACCACAGTCTGGGGTCCAGCAGCAGCCAGGGCCCCAGGCTGGCCCTCAGTTCCTGCCACCCACACAACACCACACCTGGCCTCCACTAGGGGGCAGTCCAATGATCATCCCTCAGCAGCCGAGCGTCTACGGATCTCAGCCTGCTAACCAGCCGACACTCCCACATCAGCCTCTGGTAGGGCATGAAGAAAAAAAAAAAAACATCTGGAGAAAAATGTGGAGCAATACATTCGTTGTCTGTTATTTTCTTAATTACAGCAATACAATAAATCCCAGAGATTCTGTGAATTAGAATGCAACTAATTTAAACCTTTTTTTTCTTCAGATTTTCCCGCCTTATAGATACTTTCCTGTTTTCTCATCTCCCCATAGGAATCAAATGGTAAGATATTATTTTATTATAGAAAAAGGCTGTCTTTTTTTTCTGAGACTGGTCTTCTCATGCACTGCAAACAGCATGTACTGCTCTGTACTGAATTAAAGACTGTAGATGCAAGAATATTTTCCAACCACATCCCAGCTTAAACGATTTCACCTGGGGGGGTCTTTAACATACAGTGCAAGTTTTGTGCTGTCAACATATACTGTATAGGAAACCTGAAACAGCCATAACAGACAGTGTTGTGGGAAAAAAAGACATCTGTACTTTGCTGCAATCTCTCACTTGATTTATGGCTCAGAGACGGAAACTTTAGATGCTGTTTTGCTTTGAACATGTTTTTCTGCCACAAGTGATATTGTAATTGTGATACTTTGTATATAATTGTCTGATGTTTAGAGTAGGAAAGGGTTTGAAGTGCAGTTTTTTCTTGTCTAAGTGCAGAAACTGTTGAAATAAATGCCATTTTCTGTCCTCCAGTTCCCCCAGTATAGATTCCCGATGATTCTTGAATCACCTTTTCCACAAACTCCAGCAAATCAACCTCCGAACAGTCCGGTGTTACCTGCAGAAACACCTTCTGGAGCTGCTCCAGGAGATGCAGCTCAGACAGGGCAGCAGCAACAACAGGTGTCTACTCTTATAAACTCGGGCAGAGTCGGACAACAGTGCTCATATAATAAAATAGATAATATATTCTACTTCAAAATGTGGCCAAACTTAAGGCAAAGTAAATTCTGCATTATACTCAGACTGTCTGATTTTCATCCACAGAATCCTCAAATTATATACATGCTCCAGCAACCCAAGGTAAATGCAAAATACAATCTGTAAACTTAGATATAATCATAATTATTGCCCAGTCTGGTTTTATAATATCCTTTCTGAATGTGTTTTATTTGAAATTTGCTGTCATTGTTTACTAGAGCTCTCTACTTGGCAGTCTAAGCTCTGAGGAATTTCAGGTAAAACAGCCAAGATTTTTTCCGTCTCTCAGCTTGTTTAAACAATCTATTCAGTGAACCCAGTGATCCCATTGATGATCCAATTATTCCCCCTCCCGGGCCTCTTACAGTATCTTTCCTCTCTTCTGTGTTTCAGATGGCAGCTAAATTGGGCCAGCTAGGTGTTTACCTGAACACTGTGCTCACAAACCCACCTGCAGGAGCCGTTCAGCACGTGATCAGGGCCACAGGGCTCACAAACCCTGAGCAGAAAGGCATCGTCCCAACTGTTGGGACCTCTTTAACTGGAGTCCTGCAGGCACAACGGCTGGCCAGCTCTGAACCACAGCCGAACACTAATGGCCTCCCTGCAGGTTTGAAGAGACCAGTGCAAGAGGCAGCCACTGTCCAAACATCTGTTCAACCCAAACTGCAACCCACTCAAGGAAACCTAGTCTAACACTGCAGCCACCGGCAGAGATAACTTGAAAAAAATGTTTTTCTTTTTCTTTTTAATAGTTAGAATAATAAAGAGTGAACCTGAATTGTTTCAACCTGCATCTCTATTACTGTTTTTTTTAGGATTTTAGTCTTAAACCTGCATTCACTGATGTTTTTGGCCAGCTTGGAGCACTAAAAACAAGCTTTCAACAAAATAATATCTATTATATCACCTTTTAAGTTGATATGGTACACGTGTTAAAACTCAAGCAGAGACAGAGTAACAATTCATTTGGAGTCTTGTTTGTGTCCACCTGATCAATAAAATCGATTGATTTTCTTAGCAACACCCTTATTGTGTTCGTAAAGTGTCACACATTTAAAACTACAGCAGTTTTTGTTATAAACACAAGAAAACACATATTTTCCACTTGTGCATAGCATGTCCTTTTTTGGTCTTTACATTTAAATTGTGTTTCATAAAGTTCAGTAGCTCTCACACATACTGTATGTTTGAAACTGTAGTAACCCCTCCTGTTTAAGAATTACAATTAAACTCAACATGCCTTAAATGGTTCTTACTCAGGTTTTCTCACAGTTTCTGGATTTTGGCCAAAGTGCAGCAGGCTCACATACATGTGACTGTTTGTTTCAAGCTCTCACCAATCGACTGAAGCCACCAAATCAGTCTATCTTTCACAAAAGGTGAATGAGTCAAAATGAGGAAGTTCTTAATAAGCCTCAAACATGTTGTGATTGTCATGAAGAAATTTGAAAAATGGTACAACTGTAAAATAATCATAACATTCATCATCAAATTATAATCAGCATTAATAAAGTACATTACGTATTATAGCAGCAGGATGTTTTAGAATCACCAACTAAATTAAATAAATCTATTACAGATATAGTAGATAAAGATAGATAGTAGATATAGTATAATGTTAGTTTCAAAAGCTTTACTTTAGACCATCTGGATACATTTGACTCCTAATCACATGCAACCCTGATGCCCCTTTGGGCTGATGCTGCAAGGGTTCGCCTGATAAAACAGATCAGTGAGGAAATGAATGTGATTGATGTGCGTATTGAGCCAAAAATGTCTCACAAGATTTCTCATAGAGATATGGCTGCCAATTTTGTCATTGTAAAAACGTAAAATCCTTGGCCTGCCGCCAACACCTGTCCTAGATTTGCTCGTCCTTAATTCTGTCAGCAAATAAATAGGAGTAAATCTCTCTGCAGTGATCACACCCCTCCTCAACAATCCTTCAGTACTCTTCTGTTGCTGGATAGGAAAGGTAATGTAGACAACTAATATCATATGACGGGATATCATAAAATACTAATTTATTTAAATGCTTTTTCTGACGGACTATTATCAAATCTAATAAAAAAAATCTTTTTGACAGCTTCATTCAAAATGAAATTCATCCTGCTTGCTGCCTGTATCCTCGGGGTGGCTGTCTGTGCCCCAGTAAGGAAGACAACCTCTATTCCTAAAATATTTATCCTTCTTATTTCTCTCTCATTTATGTTTTAGCACTTCATAATGTAAATATTTGACAGAGCTATCTTACCCCAAGGTCCATGTAGCTTTTTTGGAGCCTCCACATAATCACTATCAGCAGATGGAGTTTTATCAATTGTCCTGGAATTGCAGATGTTCAAACTCCCACTTTTTCTGAGCACTTTAAGGACTTCTTCTGCATGATGGCTGTTGACAATGTTGTCAGTGAATAATACTGCATTTACCAATAAGTCTAAATAATTGATTACACTGACCGGCATTCTATTGATTGTGCAGTATTTACTCATCTTGTTCACAGACGGAGATATTCATGGAGTTTGACATCCAGCACGCTCCGGCTGAGGTACAGTAAGATGCAGCTCAGATCAACTGGTGTAAACTATGACATACATACAACAACCACAGTAAAAGACACATTTTCAAACATCACTGAATAAGCTCTGCACACAGGTCTGCTATTATGTGTTCACCACTGATGGTAATGTCTATAGCTGAGCCTGTTGATGGCTTTACTTGTAGTTTATTTTTTACAATTTTCTATTTAATTTTTTCTAACAATCCACACTCATCTAAAGTGTAAAATGATCTTCTACACATGATCTTCTTCACAGGCAGCCCAGGCTATTCCTGCTGGAGTCCCACTTAAAAGTCTCGATGTTGTAAGAGCTCATTTATATTGTTTACACCATTTTGTATGAATTGTATTTAATATTCTGTTATTTGATAATCTGGACAATTTTCATTTCCAGCTGCTCCCGGTTGATGCCCAGAGGCAGCCTGTTGGAGGACCTGTGAGTGACACAGTATAGCTTGATTTGTGTGTGTGCATATATATATATATATATATATATATATATATATATATACAATATTTAAGATGCAATAAAACCCTACATTGCTATCTTAATGAAAGATAATTAATAGTATATACAGTCCAAACATATTTAAGTGCATGCGTGTGCCTGCATGTGTTTTCATTGAAAGGTCCGTGGCTTCATCAAGCAAGAGATCCTCAAGCCTAACGGTAGAGACACCAAGGATGTGGTAAGGGCCTGCAGATTTTCATTTCTTTGACAGAACTTGTGTGAGATTTAATTGAACTAATGATGTCTTGTCTTTGTTATCTGCTACAGTTCATCCCTTTTGGTTTTGATACTGCTGTAGCACCCCCTGTTGTTGCTGCCGACCCTGTTGCTCCTGCTGCCCCAGTAGCTCCTGCAGCTCCGGTTGCTCCGGTTGCTCCGGTTGCTCCTGCTGCTCCTGCTCTCCCTATTATACCCATCCTTGCTGCTAGTGCCCCTGTAAGAATGACTTCAGATTTTTATTTTGAGACATTTAAGTTTATTGAAGAATCATTAAGACTTGGTGACTGTCAGCTTTGGACCATATACATGGTTTGAGGGATTTTAATGTATGGTAATAGCTTTAAATGAGTGCAGCAGTTAGGAAACTGAATTGAATTAAAGTGGTGATGAGTGCAACAGGTTCATTTTCATAAATCAGTATCGTGTCAGAGAAACTATTTCTGCTGAGGTGTTGAGAAACATCCACTCATCGGCAGACGATCCTCACTCCTGATTGGCTCATCAAAAGCCTCTGTCATTTCAGGTTGCCAGACCCAGCGAAGATGATGATGATGATGATGATGACTGAACAAACAAACATCCGAGTCAGCAGGATAGGAATAGGTAGGAGCAGGACAGTTACACGTGCACATAAAATACACATCACATATTTACAAGGCACAAGTGTGCTGTATTACTGCATAATTCAGAACGTTAGGTTTTAACAATATAATTTATTAAACAATATCAAAAACAAAAAAGTGTCTTTGAATACTTGAACATTTTTTTCATCACAAGAACAGTTAAAATGTATTTACTTTGCTTCCCACTTTAGGTGACCAATGCAATAAGACCAGCAGCCTACCCTGGTGAAAGATGACCATCCAACACTGCTGTTTCCCAAAGTATGAAAATATAGTGCAATGCTTTTTGAAAGAAAGAAAGAAAATGGTGGTATGTTTTCTTATGAAATAAATGGTGCTCTGCAGATGGTGCAATGCTTTTCTGTGGGGAAAAAAGTGTCAAAAGAGTTATGTCTCATAATAAAAATTGGTGCTGCTCTGCAATGAAATATGAGTGTGTTTTTAATCCCAGTTTTGAGTCACTGCATGCTGTTGTTTCCTCGAATAAATTTGCTATGCTTTTATGCTTCGTAAAAATACAAATGGTTCTTTGCTTCAAATAATGTATATATAAGATTATGTTTTGTAATAAGATTATTATAGAATCATGTAATGTTACTCTGTGAATCAGCTTTTGACTCATTTCTACAAGTTGCAAGTTACAACTACAAACACAAGCATACATTAGCATATGAAGTGCATGCAAGCTAACACAATAGGGAAGTTTTACTCTTTTTCAGACTGTTTAAATGCAAAATTTCTGTTTCTAATTATATCTTTTGACTATACATTCATACCCTCAGTTGCCTGGATAGACTTGTCTCTGTGAAGTTGTT
Source organism: Sander vitreus (assembly GCF_031162955.1). Lineage (NCBI taxonomy): Eukaryota > Metazoa > Chordata > Actinopteri > Perciformes > Percidae > Sander > Sander vitreus. The sequence continues at coordinate 21,813,225 of NC_135856.1, read as the reverse complement.
CTGCTCTGCTGTGATGCATGATTTGGAAAAACAATTAACATGCGAGCAACTGGAAAACAAGCAATATTTCATTTAATATTACAATCACATAGGTAATAGACATAATATTGAAGATTCAGATGTTTATGCCACAATGCTGCACATAACTAATAAAACTGTTGTGATGGCAGAATGAGGAGCAGGCAGTGGGAAGGTGCACACTGCTCTAGACAGTGTAATCAAGCAGTCTGCTATTACACAGAAAGTGGATTTGACCACTGGTCATTTAGTAAAGCTGAAGACTAGACATCTGTTCTGCACCTAGTCATTTGGTCACATCACTCCCATCGGCTGTGATTGGCTCTCAGGTGAGTTGGGGCCCTATAAAAGACAAAGTAACTCTGTAGAAGATACGATCAACTGGCATCATCTCCCACATCTACATTCATCATCCTCTCCAGACGGTGAGTAGAAGAACTTCAACATATTATCATACATCTTTTTCTAATAGGTGGCCAACCATCCAGTATGACTCTGAGTTTTGTAAATGTAATGATGAATTATGTTTGTAGGACTTGGATAATCAGCAAAAATGAAATTGGCAATCATGTGCCTCTGTCTGGCTAGCATGGCCTCCGCTGCACCTGTAAGTTTTAAAAACACAGACAAAGGTTGCTCGACTTCATTTTCTAAATGCAGGTAAAGATCAATTGTTCCTTGTATCTCACTATTTCTGTTTTTGCATTCATTTTCAGTCCATCTTTCATTACCTGCCTCATTACGCGGGTTCCAGACAGCAGGTGCCGTCACCACAGGTAATCATGCATATTGTGTGTGATGTTTAACTTCTGTGTCAAAGATTGCTAATATGCAAAAGAAAACAAAAATATATAGTACACTATTGAGCAAAGGTTCCTTGTGATATGAAGCACAACAGAAATATTTATATGTGGAGATGACTGTCTACTGACAATTTTCCTTCCATTCAGATGAGGAATCCCTTCGCAGCTGGTCAGTCTCTTCCAAACCCTGGAATAGCTGGCGCTTACAGTGTGGAACTTGTATGTCAAACTCTTTCTTATCTAATAGGCTTTCATTTCACTGAGATTTGTTTTTTTATGCTCTCGCTGTGATTGTGACAAATGCTTACAGTACACTTATGTTTATTTCTGTTTTTCTGTCCTAAGATTTATCCCCACAGCTTTGGTGCAGCTGGATCAAACCCTGCACAGGTAAGCACACGCACATTTTATGGTATAAACATCACCAACTGCTCACTACTTTTCATTGATGTTTCTTTTTTTTCTGCTGCAGCCCTTTTCCTCCCAGGGTTTCATCAAATACTCCATTCCCCAGCCACCAGGCAGACAGAGTGTGGAAATCGTAAGTGATGTTTTTTTCCCTCCTTTTCAGATTAACAGATGCTATTGGGACTGAAAACACTTCACTTATGCTTGTAGAAGCATGTTTGATACAATAAACAACTTGTTGGAACCAAATGTATTGATATTTTTGTGCTCTTGTATTTTTAAACTTGCAGTACTACCCCTATGACTTCTCCCAGCAAAGGGTAAACATTTTAAAATTTGATATATTATACGTGCATAATGTAATATGAAATTACTTTTACAGTTTATTGTTTTACATGGTACAGTACTAAATGAGGGTTTGTGCTTTTGTTCCAGATAATGACAAACATCCCTCCTATGACAAACGTCCCTCACATGTCAAATGTGAGACTTATTTGAAATTATGCCTTTTACTTTTTATATTTTTCATACATCATATTTTACTCACCGCTTTAATTATTATTTTTTTTTACAGGTGCTCCCATTTGAATATCCGCCTCAAAATAATCCCCAAATGCCAAATGTGAGGGAAAAGAAAGTATATATAGAGAGTCTCAATATACTTTGAATATGTTACTTTGATTCATTCTAAGCATTTCTTCACTTCTGAAGTTTCACTTTTCTATTTTCAGTTTCCCTCATTTGATGCCAATCCTCTTCCATCCCAGGATCCTCTGCAGTCTCTCCAGCAGGACCAGCCCACGCAGACAAGCCAGGTATACTTTGCAATCTATATAAAACTTTAATATATTGCTATATTAGTTTAATAACAGCTGTACTGCAAATCAACACACATATTGAGTGACTATCAAAATGAATATATAGCAAATGTCATCTGTGGACCGAGTGTGTGAAATTAACAATATTTGCTTTAAATTGCTTATTTGTTTTTGCAGATGCCGGCGAAGGTGTGAAGTGGAGAAGCATGAAAAGGAGGCAAAACTATTCCTTCCTCCTTAACATTCAGACATCTGCAAAAGAACATATTATGTTAAATGACTGAATCTGTTTCTGCAACATGTGGATGTGCTTACTTAAGTTAAGATAACATGCTAAGATGATCATACAATAGCCACTTTGTATTAGGAATATTGTTCCAATAGTAACTAAATCAATACAAGGTCATCTGCATATAGAATTAAACATATTTCTGAAGAATTTTCTGCTTTACTTTATAGCCTTCATAGATTTTCACTATATTTGTGTTAATCAAGTACTTGCAATGCTGTATATCCACAGTATATAACAGATGTACTGCATACTCATTTGAACTTTTCCATAAATGTAATTTTCCTTAAGAATTAAAGGTTTTCAAGCAATTTTTGAGTTTCTGTGTTTGATCAAAAAGTCTCAGAATTCAATTGGTATTGTCAGTATGTGGTAACAAGTGATACATACACAGCTGTAGGGCTGCAAGTAAAGATTATTTTAATTATTGGTCAGCCTGCTGATCAATTATCATTATTAATTAATTGTTTGGTCTAAAAAATAAATTTCACAGAGCCCAAGGTGGCGTCTTCAAACAAAGACTTTTAGTTTAAAATTATATAAAACAGAGAAAAGCAGCAAAAACCTCACAGTTGAATAGATTTAATGATCCAATATGTTTGCTTGAAAAATAACTTAAACAATCAAAATGGTTGCTAATTAAAAAAAACATCTGCTTTTTTTCCGAAGAATGTGTTGTGTCTTTCTGTGATCTTTCCAGACCTCCCAGGCAGCCATTGGTTTCCATTTAGTTAACTATATGGTACAAGACTCAACATGCAGTAAAGTGTAAGAGATAATTCATCATTTACAGTAGATATTAAGCCAGGCATGATAATGATTGCAGCATGTTAATGAGCTTTAAAATATGGGGTATGGGCACTGGCTGCCAAACACCTTCGAAATTCTAGACCTATGTTTTCTGAAAAATCAAGCTCAGAAGGTAAGTAGGCAAACATGGGCATAATGAAAAGAGAATAATGTGAATGTGACTTCTTACATTAAAAGTGGTGCATTTTAGCAGCCAAGTGTTTCAATGCTGCTATTTTACTGAAAGGTTCCCTGTGGAGTTTATGACCTCCAGTAGAGCTGCAGAGCTTTTCTAAGAGTGGGTCTTCATTTTGTTTATGTTGTGCACTCACACAAGGACACACGAGGACAAGCATGCACACAGTTTCTAATTGGTGTCAGGATGAACAGTTTAACCCATGGTTTAACAATATTCCGCTGATCAAAATTGTCAGTGTGTTGCCACCATAATATGCTGCAATGCATTCAAGCAAAGGCAAGGAATAAGAAGACTGCTAGCTAATACAAATGGATGTAACAATGCTGGATATAAAATACTTAAAAAATGTGGCTTTGCAAATGTTTTAGGACTAAGCAAATGCATTCAACACATTTATTAGACCTCAAGGATACACACAATGCGTTTTGGTGAGTAACACTGAAAATAAACATAACTTTTGTTTGTTTACAAAAAAACTCCGCAGGGCACCTTTATTTTTTATTATAGGTGATTGCACAAGTATGGTTTTAGAAATGGAATCAGAATCAGGTTTATTACAAAGTATGTTTTCACAGACAACAATTTTGCCTTTTTCGTGCATAACAATAAACATAGTAAGAGAAAATAAAAGATAAAAGCAAGTACTGCACTGGTCAAGAAACAAATCAAATAGAATATTTGACGATAAACAAATATTATCAAAAATGTTTTAAAAATGAAAGTGCTTTTAATGCAAAGACTCAACAATGTAATATGATCACAGCTCTAGATTTGGTTGGCTTTGAATAAGCTAGCGGTGAGAGATATAGTAAGTATTAAAAATTTAAGTGTTTATAAAATGTGTTTATGGATAATGTACAACAATGGAAATTGTAAACAGTGGAGGGCCAACTGTGAAACACATTAGGACAGTGTACAAGTGAACAAAGGCATCATCCTAAAACAAAGACAGAGAAACTTTTGTTTGTGTTGGAAAGGAAAGAGGCATACACTATAAGTGTCATGTCTATTAAAGGTTCTGTTCTGTGGTATAAGACTAAAGTAATCCCTGAACCCAACATAGTCAGTACAGGTACAGTATATGTCTTATATATGCCTTACATACTAGATGTTACGGTACATCAAAATTACAACACATAGTGAACATAATTTGCCCCAGTGGTTGAGCAAATTCCCCCACAGTGAAGAAAAAATCTTAGAAAAATAAATACCATGAAGGGAAAGATCTTCCTGATCCTCGCTCCCCTGGGGCAAGCCTGTCAAAACATGACTTAACATTTATCTCTTTAAAGACACTTAAAATACACAGGCGCCATCCTCTCACGCTATAACTGTCTCTTCCCCACAAGTTCTCTTTCCTGGAGCATTCATCACATAAATTCATAACTTCTATCACCCACAACAGAAGAGATGTTGACAGCAGGTTTAATAGGTTTCATTTTGTACTGTACAGTAATTCCAGGAAGTTATAAAGGCATGTAAAAACGCACAAACAGAATAAGAGTGGTTTTAAAGAAACGATGTTATCGGACAATGAGAGGAACACCTGTGGGTCTGGTTAAAGAAAGAACTGGCAACATGATTTAGGCAACAGAACATATGGAACTGTTTTATAATGTATGTATGTATTTCTATGTTTTATAAAGATGTATAAAACACACACCTATTCTAGTGTGATGCTGTCACAGGCAATTTTTTACATTTTTTGATACTTTTCGATTGTGAACACATTACATAATCAAAACCTTGGGAACCTTGGGAAACATCGCATCTACAGCCATGCTAGCAGCTCTGTTAGGGTAGGCTATATGTAGACACAGCGGTGCTTTGAGTTATACTAAGATCGGCATGTTAACATGCTAACAGTGATTATGCTGACATGCTGACATTCTGAAGGTTAATGTTTACCATGTTCACCGTAGTTTATTGTTAGCATGCATTAACATAACATTTACTAATTATCACTAAATACAAAATACAGATTAGGCCGATGTCATTAGTTTTAAATCAAGTATCGGACAAATTACAATTTTGGCCTGATGGTCACCAAAATGATTATAATTAATCCTGAAAGAGGGCAAGAAAGTCTGTACCAAATCAGGCTGTTCTCATTCAATGTTCATATTTATACTCACGAAAAGCAATGGACTACTTAATTCGTATATGTAGGGACCTACAAAAATACAGGTAAATAAATACAAAAGTGTTTATGTCATACAGCTAAATACATTAATACATTGTATTTCATTTTATATCTGGGTAATTTAAATAACAACTACATTTCCCATCCTTTGTTTTAATGTGAATTGTATTTTCTGTCTTTGGTAATCTAAGCCAATCAGAGATCACTATGTTGGGACGTAGAAAAAAACGAGGAAGTCAGAAACGACATATAGGGCACGGCATAGACTAGGGCATGGTGGTGAGAGAAACGTGGTGAGCGAAGTAGAGAAAAACTTTATTTAAAGTTTAATGTCAAGGTGACTAATGTTTATAGACTAAAGTACTTTTAAAGTATTGGCACAAGTATCATTTTGCAGCTAACAGTCGTGTACAAATTGCAGTTTGGTTACTTGTTATCCGTAGTTTCAAGTGCTGCCAGGTTAGCCGCGTTTGTTGTTTTCACTGCGTTTAAGCAAGCGCCGTTGGGATGGACAGTCAGTTGTAAACGCCAGCCGCAGCTTTCACCAAGGACAGGGAGAGACGAGGACTTGGCTGGAGGACAGTGTTAATTAGCCGCTGTGGCTATTAGGAGTGACTCTCCGCTGCCGGACCTGCGTTGCCACACAGAAGGATTGCCTGCTGAACCTTGCCTGCAGCTGTCTCATCAGCCCAGGTCGTTATTGCAGATCTGATGCGTGAGTAACAGAGGTGTTTCTAGCAGGCACAGTGTGTGTCTCAGCTCTTTAAAGGATCTGAAGATTGATTGATTCATATGTGCACCAACTTAAGGGCCCCAACGGTTAAAAACCCAAGCGCTTGGTAATCTAAAAAAAAAAAACTGGTTAAGACCACAATAATAATTTCATTGGATGGTAATTGTGTTGAAATATAATTCATGTTAAAGTGTTAACTGTTTCATATTTGATAAGCTGAAACCATCTTAGGCATTGATTAACTCTGGTGTGCTCTTAGTAGAGAAAGAAAAGAGTTTTTATTTTAGAGGATACCTATATTCTACTTCGTTTAAGAATGCTTGATTCTGATTAGCTGGGAGGAGGGCATTAACCCAGCAGGTTGCCTGCTGACTGAGCACAGCGTCATCAAATAGATCAAGTAGATCAATACGCCGCTTGTATTTTTTTTCTATCACAGAAATTTCAAACATGAGGTCCATTGTAAAAATGATCAGATGCAGCCTTGTGTGGTTGCTATAGAAACTAATTCTATTCGCCATAGTTCTAAACATTACAGTGTTTTAAAAATGGACGAATTCATTGTCAATTTCAATATATTTGGAGGAGGGAAGACATTTGAGGACTGGTTAAAGAGCGACAAGGACGACGGAAAGAAAAAGACAAGGCCCAGGGTACCCGTATCTGACAGATGAGGAGCTGCGTACAATTGAAGACGGGGCCCTTGAATCAAACACAAAAAAGGCAACTGCCTTTGCTATCAAGGTTTTCACCGAGTGGAAGAGCCACCAGAAGGATAGACTGACAGTGACAACTGACCCGGACTGTGGTTGCTATAGAAACTAATTAGCTACAGCTGAGCTAACGTTATTCACCGTAGTTCTAAAGGGGACTACTTTTTGAGGGAGATGAACTCAAACAGAGTATACATTTAATAAGCATGCAATACAAATAAGAAAAAGCATAATTATGAAAGTATTTGAATTGTTTTATTATGTTGGCAAGCAAGAAGTAGAATAAACAGGATAATCACCTCAAGGCAGGGCAATAAACAGTTTGATATGCCCGGCGGGCGGTAAGCCGTCCACAAGCCGGGCATATGAAACTGTTTATTGCCCTGCCTTGAGGTTATTATCCCTTACATGATTTATGTAAGTCTACCTGAGTTTCATATTTAAGTGAAATAGGGTTAAGGGCGCTTGAAATCTATTTGCAGATATTTTCTTCAAGGAATTTTCAAGTGCATTTGCACTGTTTTTGACTTTGTTGAGACTGTAAAGCAACAGTAAAGAGGTTTGTGTGTGTAACATAAAGTGGTATCTTGAAGAAAAAATGAGAAAGTATTTGAATACAACACAGTAATAGAGGAGACACACCAGCCCGATAATCGGCCGTTGGACCGTCTGGCAAGGTCGGTGACTCGAGTCTGTTCGGTGTGTCCCGTGCTGTCGGCCGTCCGAGGCGCCATCGGCCTTCATTTGGGCCGACCCGACATGTTCAGTCTGGAGACAGGGCAGTCGGGACTCGCCAGGAAGTGGGGAGCGGATGAGCCGCTCAAAATGTGACGAAAATCTTTTAAACTGACCTTTGATCTGAAATGAAGACAGATTCAGAAACTGCACGGCCTATTTCTCGCTTAAAATGTTTTCAGAAACACGTTTCGGTGAACTATTTTAGTACAATATGAGATCTTATTCTGAACAAGCCACCATGACAGTCTGGCTGTGAATTTCCGGAGAAAAAATAACCACGTGACGCGTTCATCCGATCAGCTGCCGGTTTTCATTTTCTGGGAAATAATCAGACTGTTAATGGAAACAATACAGAGCAGCACTGCCTGCTACTATGGAGACGTATTACGTTTCGCGCACGCGCAGAGCGTACGCTCAAGTCGGCGTCGCCTCAGTGTGTTCTGAGGCACTTTTTGGACCTCGGGGACCCGACTGATCAGTCCGACTGCCTTTTCTGCCAATGGTCGGCCCGTCTGGTTGGTGTGTCAGGGCCTTAAGAGAAACCAGAGTAGTATACATTTATTTTTGTTATACATTTACATGGCCATCCTGAACATTTCATTTTACTAAAGTTCTGTGGAAATACCAATGTAGCTCATAGTGTGTCAGTTAAGTAGTTCCACAGTGGAGGCGCCACGCTGTCATTTCTGTGTTATTACTTTTGCCTAAAATAATAACGTCTAGTGGTAAAGGGAGATTTAGCCAATTTACCATCAACTGCTAAGCACTCAGGATCCTGTTCAGTAAAACATTATTAACTTAATCTAATATTATAATGTACTTCCAGCGCAATTCAATTCTTTCGGCGGGCGTGTGCCAAGTACAAACTCGACAGTTTCACAGGATTGCGCCTGCTTGTCGCGTCGCCTGTCAGATTGCCTGCGCCCCTCTACCTACCCACTCGCCTCTCATTGAAAATGAATTACGAGACGCGACAATTGCTCCCCGTGTGAAAAGGCCTTAAGACCACTCTGGTCCGCATCGGGAAGAGGTCGGTGGGTGATAAAACACAGGGCTTCCATGCCGGGAAGCAGAGTTCCTGTCCTGGGAGTATTTCTTTAAGGGGACTGGTGTTTTAATCCAAACCATAGTCTTTTTTCTAAACTAGTGTTTTTGGTGCCTAAACTTACTTAAATCACCTTTTATCGGATAAACTCAACTGCAATGGCCTCTGAAACAACCAGCACCTCATGGTGACCGGTATCTGGCTCACAGTAACTTTTTCTTGGCTAAATTGAACTGTAAAGACAGCTAAACTTAACTGTCATGTGACCGGTTGTTGCTCCAGGTGGTGTCTCGTCTCAACAGTAGGGAATCCAATTTACAGCTTTTTATCTGGTTTCTCTGCTTAAACGGAGCACAATTGATTTAAGTTGGCAAAAGTTAGGCATTCCTGTTGGTACAGGAAATATTCAGTTTATAACCTCATTACCCTTCTCGCTGTACAGTTTTTCAAAGTAGCAAACAATGGAACAATCTCACTATGTGCCAAGTTAACAACAGTAAAGGTTTTGAAGAACTAATAAAGTTGTGTAGTGAAACTCATTAGCTCAGCAGTTTGGATGCAAGAATGTCTGTCTAGAATACAGTTTTGCAAATTACAGAGTAAGTCCTTAATTGTCTGATTTGGAACCTGAAAGAATAAACATAAGAAACCTGCAATGTTCAAAATTACTGTCATATACAACTACACCAGCTAAAACAAACACAGGGATCAGTGGAAACGCAGACACCACAAAAGTACTTCCCATTGGAAAACACAAACTCCTACTGTAAATCTCAATGATTAATGAGAATGTCTGAAAAACCTGTGTTAAATGTGCTAAATGGTCCAATTGGAAACAACAAAATACTCAAATGCAGTGGTGGATTATTCAAATCTTTTACTGAAGTAAAGGCCCCCGTTAAATCATGTAGAAGTGTTCAAAATGTACTTAAGTAAAAGCACAGAAGTATTGTCAACAAAAATGTAGTATCAAGAGTAAAAGTACTCAATTTGCAGAAAATTGTCCTTGGGAGTGATTATTATATATGCCGTTATTGCATTGTTAACATGATGCAACCATGTGTAAGCAGTATTTTACTGTTTGAGGTGGAGCTAATTTTGTACTTACTTTACTGTTAGATATAATGTTCCTATGGTGTAGTGCAGTGGTTCCCTCCCAAATGGTCACAAGATACATTTTGGGGGTTGTGAGATGATTAATGGGGCATGAAAGAAGAAAAAACAAAGTTCTGCTAGACAAATCTGTATTCATTCATTTCTCAGCCTTTTCTCTAATCTTGTCTTATTTTGTGAAATAATGGATAATTTTACTTCTTTTGGCCTCAAAAAATTTAATAAATGAAACCATCTAAGAAGTGGACCTGCTTTCAACTCATAGAGATCTGAAACGTGACAAGGGGCACCAAGAAATTAGAAACCATTGGTTTATTCTATAACAGGACAGTCTTCTATCACTATCAGTATTATCAATATTTTTACATTTTTATATTTAGAACACTAAATACTATTTATTACAGTGTTGAACAATATATATATTTATTATTTCCAAGTGGTGTCTCAATCATTATTATTACATGCTTATGTCATGTCTTGTCTATTTTTTGTTTGGTTTTAGGGCAAAAAAGAGAGGCCAATGTGCTAAGCATACTTGCAAAGTATGTAATTACCTAACTATAAGAGGGGCCTAAACCCTAGTTGCCTTTTTTTTTTTTTTTTTAAAGAGTAAGGGAATTTCTTCAAACGCATAGCTCTGTGAGTTTTACTGGATATGATTGGCTGTCTCAGGATTTTCAAGTATATAAATGGCATCCATGTTAGAGATGAAGTAGATTTATTTCCATCCCTGAGGAGACACATCTTAAGTTTCTCTCTGCACAAGGAAAAAAGGTGAGATGGGACTTTTCATATAGAAGCAATGTTATATTGATATATGTGTAGAATGTCAGTCTCAGAAAACAGACTTCTACAAGTTGTATTAGTCCACAATGATTTGAGCTCTCTCAGGGATACATCTAGACTGAGGAGACATTGGCACTCCTGTTTGTAAATTACAGGTGAAGATTGTTGACCTTTTATTAATTTATATGAATTGTACTATATATTTATTGCTATATTTTGTAAACATTGTAAAATTATGTACTATGGACCTTCCATTTGTGTCCTGAATAAAGTCATTATCATTATTATTATTATTATTATTATTATTATTATTATTATTATTATTATTATGTTACACTGTAGAAACATAGTCCTGCTGAAATTATAGGTCTTAAAGCCAATTATCTTCCTATAATTTTATTTTCAGAAATGCTTTCTCTTATTTAGTTAAAAGGAAATGAAGAAACAAAATTGTGGTTATATGTAACATAATGTGTTTTTCTGTAGGAATAATCATTATGAAGCTCTTGGTGTTTATGATGTGCCTGCTGGTCACTACCTTGGCTGCTCCTGTAAGTCTTTCCGAAACATGAAAGATCTTAATGTGTCATTTAGACTGCCAACTGATTCCTTTTTAAAGATTTTAAACACTGTTTTCCTTCAGGTTCCTGAGAGTGAAAGCAATGAGGAAAAAGTAAGACTTTGGCTTTTCTGTGAGGTTTCTGTGTCTGTCTGCCATGGCATGTTATACCATGTTTTAGTCATGTCATCAAATGTATTGTATGATATGATGTCTGACAGTGAGAGGGTAATTGGCTTAATTGCATCACATGTCTGGAGATGTCTGGTATTTTGTCAGCAGGTTGCAGCACATGCTAATGAGGCCCTGAGGTGGATGGAGATGTACAGGCTTTACCAGCAGCAGGTAGTGGGGGTTATTTTCACCAAAAAAGAAAAAAGTAAAACAAATATTTAAATCATCATCAGTTCAGATAGTTTGGCATTAATCATTCATTATAATTATTAATCTTTATTTTTTTCAGGGAGTAGTTGGAAACCCCTTCCTGCCTGCTGCTGATGCTCCTGTAAGTTTACATTTTGTTAGACTCTAAGCTTACTTTAGTTTTATATTTATATGAAAACTTTAACATAAACTTTGGCATTATTACTGAAGTTTGTGTGTTACTTATTAATGAGCTATTCATTTGTTTAGGCAGATCCAGCTGCGGCAGCAGCGGTAAGCTCACATACAGCACCACACAATCTAATCTGTTACAATTCCATATGCTGTTTTAGTTAAACATGTTTTATTTATGCAGGTGGATGCTGCACCAGCCCAGTCAGCTGATGTCGCCCCTCCAGCTCCCGTGGCTGCTGGAGACGCATCAGAGGAGGAGACAGAGGTGAGCAGACATCTTCATACCCAAACTGAACTAAAGTATTGTTTGTTTAACAGAAATAAACTATAAATGTAGATCTCTCTTTGATATAAATAACACTACAGGTACTCCAGCTGAAGGAGCCAATCAAAAAAAGTACATTATGATTTGCCATGCATCCATCCATCTTCATCCGCTTATCCGGGGTCGGGTCATGGCAATTATGATTTGCCATGCATGAACAACAAAAACACCTGCCATTGAATATACACAGAGTTGAAATTGTAAAAACAGCATACATGCAGTAAAGGAGCATCCACAAAAGGAAACAGGTGCACTTTCTCTGCATTTAACTTCAGTTGGGAGCAGTGTGTTTGTTTTCCCAAAGCAAAAAGAAAAAAGGCATCACTCCAGTGGTGGTAAAAAAACTGCTGAGTCACCTCATGTGTTGATCATTTTGCTGAATAGTAAGAAAAACACAGGTATATCTACCAGCATGCACAATACCAAGACCTTGAAACTGAAGCAGCAGAATGGAATTCAGCCATAATTAATTTTATTATTGCACCTATGTTTGTTTTCCTGTTGATTCTATGTGCTCTTTGAAAAGAGAGCTGTCAGATACGCTCTGCTTGCCCGACAGTTTGGTCAGGCCAATAGTTGAAAGTAAAATTCAGCACAATGACATAGACATGAGATGAAACTTTTTCTTTTGCACCACCTGAGTGTTTCAGTTTTTGCTTGGGGAAACACATTACATTCATTTATATATATGAAATATGATCTTAAAGGGGTACTCCAAAAAGGTGTTATAGGTAGGTAAGTATTGTACTTGCAATTTTCTTCCACTTAACAAAGCTCCTCCAGAGCCACTAATGAAATTATAGCCTGTTTTCACAGACTGTAGTACTAGTAGGCTAGCAAACTGACCTTGTTGTTTCAATGGATAACCTTAAGTATCTGGACTGTATCTACATCTAAGTCAATTTATTTCCTTGTCACAGGATGACAATCCTGCCCCCAAAGCTGCATCACCTGGTGCTCCTGCTCCCCCCCTAAACTCTGAAGAGGTAGAGGAGGCAGAGGAAGTGGAGGCAGCTGAGGCTGCAGCAGCAGAGCCAGCAGCAGCAGAGCCAGCAGCAGAGCCGGCAGCTGCTGTTGAGCCAGCCGACGCTGCACCAGTAGATGCTGCAGTTGTGGATGTACCTCCTGTTGATGTGGTTCCTGTTGACGTTGCCACTGCAGCTCCTGAGGTGGCTGTCGATGGGGTGACCCCTGCCGTAGCCGATGTCCCTGCTGCTCTTGATGCCGGTGCTGCTGATGCCGGTGCTGCCCCACTGGCAACTGAGATTGACACAACTGGTGTGGCAGCAGATCCTCCTGCAGTGTAGTTATCTTACTCTTATTCCCAGCCTAAGTGCTTTTGATAGTGATAGCTGGAAACAAGCAACGGGATGTGTATGCACTGCAAAAGGTTGAAAAAGCGGTGGCATATTGAATTGAGAATGAAGAACAAGCTATTCAAGTGTGTTTTTATTTCAGAATTGGACAATTAAAACATTTTGTTGTGTTCTTATTCCTGTCTTTAATTAAAAGACTGCAATTCTGTAATTCAGTTTGATGTTTGTTTGATTTGTCATGAGTGTGTGCAAGATAAAAAATATATATCTTTCAGGGACTTCGTATTAGCCTTTTTCACAGCAGACATTTTGACTAGTCATAGTAGGAAAAGCACATATACACTAACAATAACATTAATTGTGGTTGTGTCTTATTCAAGTGCCCCAGTGCACAATACCAGGACCCTGAAACTGAAGGGTTAGGGTTAGCTAAATGGAATTAAGCCATCATTCATTTTAAAATGTTTAAAATGTCTGCACTGAGAAAGGCCTGTACTATAAATAAATAAATAAATATATAAATACTATAAATAAAGGCAAAAATGTCATGAATAGTAGCTGGTGACAAGTCCATTATTTGCCTTTACTTTTCAGTGTTCCCATCATCGAAAAAGTACACAACAAAGCCATATAACACCATGAGAATTTACACTTGTTCCAAAATGATTCAATTTAAAATGTAACTTCCAGAGATGCTCCTCAGTTTATACTGTATAAGGGCAGATAATCTGTATTGTTATAAAACTGCAATCACAACATCAGCCAACAGGGAGTGCCACTGAACCACATGGGAGGATCTCCTGCTTTAAGGATGCAGCACTCAACACTGATAGAGGTTTAGGTTTTATTTCACTCTGACTCTTATTTATATCAAAGGAGCCAAACCCACCTGATCTGAAATCTGTAATACCCGGCACGGTATAATAGGATCAGAGGTGGATATAGCTGAGAGTGCTGACTGTGTGTGTGTGTGTGTGTGTGTGTGTGTGTGTGTGTGTGTGTGTGTGTGTGTGTGTGTGTGTGTGTGTGTGTGAGAGAGAGATAGAGTGAGAGTGATCCTCTGGTGTTCCACAAATGGTCAGGAAAATATGGAAAAAACAAAAAAACATTGTGTCAACACAAACTGTTCAACAGTTTAACAACAGGTTGTCCAAGCTTCACTTAAACAAATCTCATCTCCCACTGGAGTGGCCAAAGAAAGAGCATGAGTGACTTTGTCTCTCCTCTTCTCAGCGAACTCTAATCCACAAATCCTTATCGGGGGCACTAAGACTCTATGACACAGTTAGTTAGTCTCACTGCTTATGGATAACACTTGTCTTGCTATATTTTGATATTATTTTAATTAGCATCAAATGATCAATCAAATAAATCTGCTTCTGCTGTGAGAGGCCAGCTTCCAGATCTTAAAAAAAAGGATAAAAAGAAAATGGACTTTACATTACATTAACAAGTGGAAAAGGTAAGTTGAGCATGGAACCGAATCGTTGCGGACTGCAAATGAATTCTGGTTATTTTCACAGAAACTATTTTGCAGTATTTAAGATGTCTGGCCAAGGAAATAGATGTGATGTGGATGATATTTTGCTAATTTATTTTATGTTTTGTGTATCACCATTAAATGACAGTGGTTCTGAACTAATGATTTGAAAAAGGTTGTTTTCCTTTCTGATCTCTTTAGCGAGCAGACTTTTGTTATAGCACGATTGTATGAGAGGTTTTGAGAACACAACACCTTTTGTTGTTATGCAACTGGAAACACAATTTTGGTGCTTGTTCTTCTTACACTTCTGACTCTAAACGTGCATCAACACCAATGGTAAGAAGTATCTAGGGATGCATCTTTTGCAGATTATTTTTCTTAATTGTTTAGTTTATAAAATGTCAGAAAATAGTCAAAACTCTCCATTACAAGTTCACAGAGATCGAGACAATGTCCTCAAATGTCTTGTTTTGTCCAAAAGTTTAAAAGATATTCAGTTTACCATTGAAGATTTAGAAAACCCCAAAATATTCACATTTGAGATGCTGGTACTGGTAGCAATTGCCAGCAATTATTTTTGCCATTTTTTGCTTTACAATTACTTGAATGATAATCAAGTAATTTTGAATATTAAATTATTAAAATTGTTGTTGACTAATTTTCTGTCTATGGGATAATCAAATAATCAAGTAATAGTTTCAGATACCAATTTTGTATGTGAGAGTATTTAACCTCTCCATGTGTGATTTCTTTTTCCAGGGTAAACTGCAGATCTGCAGCTATGACCACTTCAACCACCCTCCCCCGCCTCACTGTGCCACCTCACACTGTACCACAGCTCTCCACAGACAGTGATGAGTCCAGCGAGGATGACCTGTCAGCAAAAGACACATTTCAAATTATTCAAAGAGCTTACAATACATTCATGAAAAAAGTAAGACAGTTAATTAACTTTATGTGTAACATGCTGTGTTGCTTCCAGAAGTGCGCCTGAATCAAATCGTCACCGCCTGCTCAATATGAATAACAGCAATAACAATGAAGAGTAAGTACGATTGTGGAGTCACAAAGATATAAAGCCCTTGAAAAAGAGAAAGTTTCTCTTTGAAGTACGAGTCATTTCAGTAATTAAATGTGTTAATTAATCCTTTTCCAGGGAGAAAAAGAAAAAAAGGAAAAAGGAGAAGAAGGAGAATAAAGAGTAATTGTGTTGATTACAAACCTTTTAGCAAATTTTGCTTTAAAAGAATATTTGTTGCTCGGTATTCTCCAATGTATTGATGTGTGTTACAGAAACAAAAAGAAGGAGAAGAAGGAAAAGGAAGAAAAGGAGGCAAAAGAAAAAGAAGAGAAGGAAAAGGAGAAGGAAAAAGAAAAGGAAAAGGACAAAGATAAGTAAGTGCATCATTCAGAGTCACTTCCTCAAGGCACCTTTTTCTACTTTTAGATATTTAAGTTAAACTTTCCATCTCTCTTTTTGCAGGCCTAAAGAAATATTTGTCATTAATCCTGCTGGGAATTTGTATTACAACTGGCTGTTCATCATCACACTACCAGTCATGTACAACTGGACTATGATCATAGCCAGGTGACTTTTTTTCAACAATGCAATTTCCCTGCAGGTCAAATGGTCATATGATTCCATTCAGATCCATCAAGTACTATCGTCGTCTACATGTAGCTTTTTTAAAATAGTTATTATTGCAATTTTAGCAGCGAGCTGACTTTGTGCAGAGAAATAGTCTTGTTCTTTCAAAAGCTGGTAGCAGGTTCTTTAATTTAATTTGAATACACTGCAATAATAAATGCTTTAGCTTGAGACTAGTGACTTTTGCACCACATCAGCTGCAGCTGTAGCACAATAGGATATAGTGGGGAAGGTGCAACACTATTAAATTAAAAAACACACTCATCACTGGTGGTCTTCTCCTACAAACAGGGCTTGCTTTGAGGAGCTGCAGCATGACTACATCATGTACTGGGTTATTCTGGACTACACTTCAGACTTCATCTACCTGGCTGATATGTTCATCAGGACCCGAACAGGTGAAAGCTGACCTGAGCCTCCCAATCAAAATCTGTTAAAGGAAAATAGCACATTGTTTTCCAAGTCTGTCTTAAAACAACACTCACATACCCACATGTATTGTACACTGATGAAATTATGAGCAGCTACTGTTCATACTGCAAAGATCCCTTACTAATGTAATGGAAAATTCCTGGTGACCCCTCACACGTCCTACACTCTCAATATGAGATGCTTCCATCAGGTCGATGTTATAGGGTCCCAATTAAGCATAAAAGATACCTCAACAGATATAAAACCTCGTTCATCTCTATATTAGTATATCTTCTAAACTCAGGCCATAAGGTTTAAGGGAGGGTGAAATGTATTTGCACAATGTATTGTATGTACTTTATGTATTTTCTGTCCATGTATGTATCATATATGTATTTTTATGTGGCAGCCTTTTGTCCAAGACAAAACTCCATTGGAAAAAAAAAAGCAAATGATCATGTGTGTGCAATCAAGGGGCAATTATTACAATATTACTTTTGATTTAATTCCAACCTTCCCCTAGGACTTTTACAGGCACTCATGAAGAAAACCCTTGTACATATTGTGTCGTTAAACTTTCTACCTTTTTGAATGCAGGTTACCTGGAGCAAGGCCTGATGATAAAAGATAAGAAGCTGCTAGTTGATCGCTACATCGCCACCTACCAGTTTCATCTCGATTTTATCTCCATGCTGCCCACTGACTTCCTCTATTTCTTCCTCGGCCTCAACTACCCAGAAATTCGCATCAACAAGCTGCTGAGAATTGGCCGCATGATGGAGTTCTTCACGAGGACGGAGACTAAAACCAACTACCCCAACATCTTCCGCATCGGTAACTTGATCATGTACATCCTCATTATCATCCACTGGAATGCTTGCTTCTACTTCTCCTTCTCCAAATACATTGGTTTTGGTGCTGACGACTGGGTTTACCCGGCTCTGGATGATCCTGACAAGCCTGCGTTTGGGGAGTTTGGCAGGAAGTATTCATTCAGCCTCTACTGGTCCACACTTACCCTGACTACCATCGGAGAAACTCCACCACCGGCCCTGGACTCAGAATTTTTCTTCCACGTGATTGACTTTTTAGTGGGGGTCTTGATCTTTGCCACCATTGTAGGAAACATTGCCACCATGATCTCCAATATGAATGCTGCCCAAGCTCAGTTTCAGTCCCGGATTGACAACATCAAGCAGTACATGCAGGTAGATGGACCTCTTTTTGTCACTTAAGAGAGCAAAATAATCTGTTCTTTGATTATATGTTGAATGTTTGTGTTTTCCATTCATTTGTAGGTCCGAAAGGTCAGCAAGGACCTTGAGTTGCGCGTCATCAAGTGGTTTGAGTATCTGTGGAATAGTGGCAGGGCTCAAGATGAAAGAGAGGTGATGAGGTATCTTCCAGACAAGCTAAAGGCTGAGATCGGCATCCAGGTCCACATGGAGACACTCAAGAAAGTTCGTATTTTTGCAGACTGCGAGGCAGGCCTGCTGATCGAGCTGGTGCTCAAGCTGAAGGCGCAGGTTTTCAGTCCAGGAGACTATATCTGCAAAAAGGGCGATATTGGCCGTGAGATGTACATCATCAAAGATGGACAACTTGCAGTTGTTGCTGATGATGGTGTCACACAGTTTGTTGTGTTGGGAAGCGGAAGCTACTTTGGTGAGATCAGTATTCTTAATATTAAAGGCAGCAAAGCAGGCAATCGGCGAACAGCCAACATCCGTAGCATTGGATACTCAGACCTCTTCTGCCTGTCCAAGGATGACCTGATGGAGTCACTGGTAGAGTATCCGGATGCCAAAGGCATGCTGGAGGACAAAGGGCGGGAGATCCTGATGAAAGATGGTTTGATAGATTTGGATCCAGCTAACATCATACCCGAGACCAAGGAGTTGGAGGAGAAGGTTAACAAATTGTACAACACGTTGGAGCTAATGCAATTCAAGCTGAAGAAGGTTCTGGGAAATTACAAGAACACTGACAAGGCTCTGAGACATCGCATTGCAGATCTGGAACACCTAACAGGAGAAGAGGTGGAAGACGAGGATGAGGAGGAAGAAGAGGGGAAAAAGGAAGACAAAACGGTGGAAGGGGAGAAAAAAGAAGAGGAAAAAGGCAAGGAGATGAAGGAAGTTGAAGAAGAAGGTGAAGGGGAAGAGAAGGAAGAGGAAAAAGACAAAGCAAAAGATGAAGAAGAAAAGGTTAAAGAGGCAACAGAAGAGGAGGAAAAATAAACCCATTGTTTCTGTTAACACTAAGCACCTTTCTAATTAACCACAGTATAATCTTTATCACAAATTTATCTTTATTCACTTTCTTACTGGACATGCTACTTAAATGACTCAGATATTTGTCAGGGGGGGACTTGGACAAGTTGTTGAAAAGACTGTCACAATAGTCTAACCCAGTGGTTTCCAACCTTTAAAATAAATTAATGTCTGCTTGTGATCCATCTTTACAGGTTGGACATAAATTGTGAGCAGTTCAACCGAGAGTGAGGTTTACTCAGATGGTTGTTGGAAAGGATTTTAAGAGGCCTGAAGAGGTGAACGTTTCCAGTATTTCAAAGGAAAATAGAAAATCTGAAAAAACAACATACTTCTGTTGTTGAGTAGAATTATCTGCATGGTGACTAGTGAATTTTTCTTGGTACCCATTGAGTGGTGTCGACCCCCAGTTTGGGAACCACTGGTCTAACCCATTGGTTACAAACAGTTATTTGAATGAAACACTCTGTCAGTCTAGAGAGGAAATCACTCCTTGGTGGAATTGCAAACTTGCTTCTGAAACATGACAAGCAGCCCAAACAAGACATTGTCTGATTTTTGGTTTTGATCTACAGTGTATAAACCTATAAAATATCAACAATAAAAGTGAAGTGTTTGTACTTCTAGGCAGAGGTTTTCATTCAGTGGAGAAACAGAAATAACTGCGCATGTTGGAGATTACCATTCAAATGTGTGTATGTGTGTCTTGTGTATATGGCACAAGACGCAAAAGAAAAATCAGTTTTCATATCAAAAGCCCACAAATCTTCCCCACTCGTCAGGGCTTTATATGTACACACATCACCACAACACGTCACTTGTCAACGCATTCTCATGAACGGGTCCGTATGATATTGTACAAAAATGTATGCACACCAAAACGTATAATATCCTGCGAAATTAGGAGTCCGCCGGCTGGTCACGTGACGCCGGCTGGTTGCGTGACGCCGGCTGGCTACGAGCTCCATGACGCCGTGTGGCAGTTGTTTAAGCCGCTACAAAGCTTTGCGACGCGGGATACGGACCTCCGTCACAGCTCGGTCGTATCAGCTGCAGTTAGTAGATGTGCCGAAAATGGGTGACTTTGAGCCGGGTTCAGAGCACCGTGAGCTGCTGCTCGTTTCGGCAGAGAATACTGTTAAATTTAGTCCACAAAATAGGACCATTTTGCCGCGACAAAAGTTAAGATTAGGCACCAAAACGACTAATTAAGATTAGGAAAAAGATTGTGGTTTGGATTTAAACACTCCCAAGCAAACTCCGCTCCCTGGCTTGAAAGTCCTGTGTTTTAACGCCCACCCATCCTCCCCGACCACCAGCCGTGTTTTTATGCGTTGGCCGTCAATGTGGTGCATACAGCAAAAAAAGCGTGGAATGCTTACGAATTACAGTGCTTAACTTTTCGTAGCATTTTGAACGAGTGGTTCATGAGAACAGGCTGCACTTATGAACAGAACTGAACTGGTTCCACTCAAAGCCAGATGTCTAAAAGAACACAAATAAACACCACTTACACTCTCCTCTTAATAAGAGTGTGAAAGCAGTTAAGCATGTGATTATTGATCTATTGTGATTGTCTCGCAACACTGATGACTAGGTGCATGGCACCAGAACAGAGTCATATTCACAAGCTCTAATGCATTAATCAAATTATTGATAAAGCGTGACAAAGAAGAACATTCTACCAATTAGTGATATCTGGCACAGCTGAATGAGTAAGACAGAGATGTTGGTGAATTGGTGCCATTCTTAGGGGAGCTGTATGCATCACCTTGCCTGCTTTTGTCATTTTCTTTGACTTTATAATTGTCAGTGTGGTGCATTGTGGGAGGAGAACAATGTATTTGCGTTAATTAATGAAGAGATGGTTACTGCACATGGTAGCAATATAGCCCCATAAATGTGCCATGTAAGGCATTCTGTTCTGCTCTATTTGTGGGCAGTTTCATTCACAAAAATGTTATTAAAGGGTAAAAAGAAGACTTTCGGAGTTCAGAGCTTCAAGAAATCAGTAAACAAATTTAGCAGAATTAGTAATGGGAATAGAGGACCCAAAACTATTTGAAAATATTAGTAGTACAGCAGCCAGCAACATGTCATCAGAGCAATGCTTTACAGTTCATTGTAACAGTGTAACCATGCAAAAGGGGAATGCTGGGTTCGTTGATTTCAGTGACAGGGGGTTTGCATCCTGAGTCCAGTTTGGTTAGGCAACAAAAGCACTTTGGTTAAGATTAGGGAAAAATTGTGGTTTTGGGTAAATGTTAATAAACCTGTTGTGTGTCAAGTAAGTGTTTACTTTTTTCTGTATTAAACCTAACCTTAAAGCTCTAGTACTTTATCTTTGGCATCAAATAAATTCCGTAATAATCTTTCAGCATATTGTAATTCAAGTGGTCTGAGAGAAAACTAGACTGCACCTATTTATGGCTGTTTTCAGGCTTTAGAAAATCTATCCCATTATGGGAGCCTTTGGTCACTCATAGGTTATTTCAGAGAGAGAGAGCAGAGCGTTCCTATTGGCATGCATTGCCTTTTCGAAAGAGAGGGGGGAGGGAGAGCTGCATTGTTTCAATAATATGTTAGTCTATATCCACGATGTTCCAATTCCAGATTGCTCCGTTGCTTCCGGAAATTCCCCCGGAAGTCCTTCTTTTCGGCCGGATGTCCGTTACCTCCTGCTTTCTTTGTGTTGGCATTCCAGTCGATTTATGAGGAGTCTGTCCCTCAGATCTCTGCAGGGTAAATCCAGACAGCTAGCTAGACTATCTGTACAGTCTGAGTTTTCTGTTGCCCTCCCGAGGCTATTTTGCAGCGGCAAAGCGGCTTAGCGCTACCCAAAACGATTGTGATTGGTTTAAAGAAGTGCCAATAAACCAGAGCACATTTTTCTCCCATCCTGGAATGCTGTGTGGACTCGCCAGACCCTCCTCCGCAGCGCTGTGGAGGAAGGTCTGGCAATGCAAGACTATTAATATGTAGAGTTTGCAATTGTGTGAATCTTAACATATAGTGACACATTTAATTCCAAATACATTTTAATTGTAGAGATTGTTTATTTTTGTGCAACAGGTTTCTTCTTTTCCCATCACCAGGGGTAGCTTTGAGTCCTTTGCCTTTATCTGGTACACTCTACGTTGTATAAATATTAATGCCACATACTCTATGTTGTCATGAACTGAATTGCTATAGCCTATGTGTGAAAATGTCTTTGCAGACCTGGCACAGTGAAGGTTATGAGTGCATGTCATTTATCATGGAGAATTTGCTGCCTCTAAGGCTGATTTTCCAGTAGAGATATTTCTTCATGAGATTTGAAGCCGGAGGGTCCTGATTGTATTGACCAGTATTAGTTAAACGACAATAGAAGGGTCTTATTTTATATAAGCTATAAGTTAAAGGCATGTTGCAAAGCAGTAAAGCTGCATTTCTTGCTGCTAAACTTACTTCATTATGAATTTATCCACCGTGTTAGCAATGACTGTGCTCTCAATGAAACTCATCAAATGAATGGCCATAATAATCAAAATACAGTACCTGATCACTAGTGAATTAATTAGAAGCAGTGAATTATTTCAGCTGCAGCTTCTGTAGATGGTATGTGTCTTGAAGGACAAAGCTGGCATTATTTTATATCTTTGTTTTTGGCAACACATCCCATGAAAAGACCAAAAACAACAGTGTGCATAGTCCATCTTATAAAACTTTCCAACTGCATATGGCTCTTAGCCCCAAATCCATTGATTCCTACTGATTTAAAGCTTTAAAATGTTATGAGTATATACTTTAATTTTATAAAAGGCTTGAATAATTTTCTAAAACAGTTGGCTGCAGTAGATTTGAGAAAACCTTATAAACTACAGTTCGTGTTTTGTTTTCATATTGAAGAGACATGACACCCAGTGCAACAGTGTGGCTCATTTATTTTTAATAGTTTTAATAGACAACAATGAAGGGCTATGCCACAGAGAAATAAGTGATATCATGTATTGGCTATTCGAACGATTGTTGGTTTATTATAGATAGATAGTTTATTGTCATTCATGCATGTTTAAAACATGAAGGAACGCAATTTGTCACTCAGAATAAATAGAACACAGTTAATAATGCACTTCTCTAACCTATGTGCTACCATCCGCCCAAGTTGCCCACCCATTTTTTCTACCAGCCCACCCTAATATAGCAGGCTAGAACTGGCCCCGGGTGAAAGTGACGTCCACTGATTGCATTAGGGGGACAGACTTATAGAAACACTGCATTAATAGAAGGAAGGAGAACCACGTTACCTTCTCCATATGCAGCTGATATGCTAACATTTATGCATATAATATATCTTGGCTTGCCATTATCATTGCCATCATTGTCAGGAGCAAGAGTGCTTTAGTCTGATCAGAGTAGCAGTTGATATTCAGAGATAATTGCAGTGCCCTAAATTACGGTTATTCTCCGGTCTTCTGCTTCTTGCTATTGCTGGAGAAGTCTCCATGTAGAGCAGACCAGACCAGTTCCAGTAGCACAGACATGCCCTCTAATAGCCTTCAATTGATTAGTGTGTCAGTCTATTGGTGGTCAATATTCCCACTCGATTTGCACACAAAAACTGAAGTACAATAAGCTACAAAGTAAAGCTTTCATGGTTTACTTTTTAGGAACGTTAAGTTCAGCTGTCAGTATCTGAGGTAAGAACTAATAAAGAAATATTTGAAGAACAATGCTCTTTCATTATTGCTGACATTGGTTACTTTTGGAATTGATGAAATCAAATAGCCCAGAGCCCTGAAACGAGTTGTGACACACCACAGAAGCAGCCATGAAAAGAGCTGATGACAAGCTATGTAACCGTTGCCCGGATATTTTCACAAGAAATGTGCACTGGTATGTAGTACATTTTATGTAAAAAATGTAATTACCTAAAGACAATCAAGTCTCTACACGCACATAACAACGCCGCAGCCAAATAATAAGCCCACACACCTCTAAATGATCAGAGGAGAAAACAGACAGGGGTCAAGACTCTGTGGACATATACATCACTTGCATTTTTTTTTTTTTTTTTAAATAGTCTTTTGTTACAGTGTTATTTGACAGAAGTGTTACTGTAAATCATATGCTGCTTAATTTAACATGTACACAATATGCCTATTTGGACAATATGCCTATTTTGTTTCATTATTTAAAGACTGAACCTTTGCTTTTTACCCTCAAACTTGAGTAATTGTGATCTTTTCTCCCTTTTCAAAATACTAATTTCAGGGCTGTTCTTTTAACCTTGTGTGTTAGGATGCGTCAATATAACCACAATGTCCCAATTCTGGCTAGGGACCTTAGTTGTGTGCCATCCCCCTCTCTCGTCCCATGTTTCCAGTCTGTCAATAAAGGCTAAAATTACTATAAAATAATGTCCTCCTTTCTTCGAAGCAATACATTACTTACATTACTGAGTGAGGTTTTCATCATCATAAGGTGACTATGAAAAAAAGAAGAAAAAAATGATTTTCAAAATTCACCAGGTCTCGACTTGTCAGTGTCAAGTTGTAAACACTGTCAGTCTGTCAGTTTTTGCACAGTATTTATGAAACTTCCTAAAATATGTTTCCACCGTGTTCCTCAGAGAGTTAATATTTCCATCAGGACACCACTAAATATTGAAATACATTTACTCTGATGCAGACAATAGTCACTGATTCTATTATAAATCATATTGCTCTGCGGTGTGAGACTGCTGATTTACTGAAGGGAACTAAAAAGCTCAGGAACTGCAAATGTTTGGGATCTACAAAAATATTTTTTCCCCCACAGAATCCGAGACCATTAATTACATTGTGCTCTTTATTTTTTTCCCTCATTATCAAAACCAAGCCAGAGTTTTAAAAGAAAGTACTTGTCAAGGATTCATTTGTTCCCCATTTTTACCTTACGGACTAATTCTCTCTGGAAAAAAATATAGTTTTAATAAGTCTTTGAAGAAAATTAGCCTCGTGAGACCGTCCTGATCTCGCGAGCTATCTGGCGGAGTCAGGTTAGTGATAGACAGATGGTTTATCCAATCAGCTAACCAGCATTTTCACCCCTTCCCAAAAGTTCTCCAACGGAAAGTTCCCAGATGGATATGCCGAACAAATGCAAAGCAATCCATCTGGCGGAGTCAGGTTACATACCTCCGCCTTTCACCCTTTTACACTCAGTGGCACCCCGCACCGTGACGAATGCCAGGGGGAAATTACTCGCCAGGGAAGCAAAAAAGAGAATTAAAACAACAACGCAACAGGCAAAGCAAAAAAAAACAAAGTTAATATTGGAGTGGCTAGAACAGCTGCTTGTAAACGATGGAGATACTAAGAACTTATTTCGGGTTCGGCCACTGTAGCAGTTAAAACGCGATCGGAATGGGAAGTAATATTCAGTTAGTTGTCATATACACTTTCACTGCTAGATGGGAGAAATTCTTACACAATGCAGCTTTAAAGGAAATTTCAGGATGTGTAAAATGGAACAATTATTTTTCTTGTGTCTCGTGTCCTCGCTGTGTTGTGCTACAGTGTAATCTATCCGCATGAATAACACCACAAGTGAGACCTAATAGACTGAAATCACTGCATTTTTCTACAGTGCAGTCTGGCACAGTGAAGTGAAAATAAAAATAAAATTTTAAAATGTATGTTTTGAGGAAAATCCACTCTACTGGAGCCTACTTTATAGACCTCCTATAGATCTTATTATAACTAGGGATGTGTTGTTTCAAGGAATAAAATGACTCTGTATATGACATGCCACTGTATAGTCAGAGACATAGTTATCTGTTTAACAGCTTTACTGGATTGTTTGGATTTAGTAAGCCATGAAGACATGTAAATGTACTAGTGTAGAGGTTACCATTGCTCTAAAGGCTATGTAAGCAGATGGAGGTTTATCTGATGTGAAGAGTTGGATGTCTGGGAGGGACTTCAGCCTGTTAGTTGTGAATATTGATGTGACAGAAAGGGTAAGAGTCACAGCCATTCAGATACAGGATTGAACATTCTCTGTGGTGCACTGTGAGAATGAATAAGACTGTGATAAGAAAAGCACCGAGACAGACACATAATTTTACAGTGGTGGAAAAACTCAACAGAAGGAGGTGACATTGAACATCTGCTATTCATGAAGTTTAAAACAGCAGCCACAAGTATCAATCAATCTCTTTTACCACGCGTGCCACTTGTGCGTCACTGAGTGAGCACGGCGCCCTGCCTGCTGCTGCTGCTGCTGGAGAAGAGGCATTGCGCTCTCAACCACAGTCAACAGGCACTGGAGGATATTTATTACATGTTTCCCCGCGTTTTTATTATACTTACATTATACTGAAAAGTGCGGAACGACTGGAGACATTCACTGTGGGGATCTGGGAAGCAGATGTGCATTTTTTAAGGATAGTGATTTGCTTAGGTTGCGCGCTATGGTGCATATACGGTAATCCTCACATCATTCTAGCTTTGCACCTCAGTGAGTGGATCAGACTACTGAAACAACCAAATCATTATATAGTCATATATTTGGGGGAAAAGGAGAAGAGGATGGCAGCTCCACACAAAGGATCCAACATAACGGCGAACTTCACCAACCAGTTTGTGCAGCCGCCGTGGCGCGTAGCTCTCTGGTCCGTAGCCTACAGCTCGGTACTGGCGGTGGCGGTGTTTGGAAACCTCATCGTGATCTGGATCATTCTTGCCCACAAGCGTATGAGGACAGTAACGAACTACTTTCTCCTAAACTTGGCGTTTTCGGACGCGTCAATGGCCGCGTTTAACACTTTGATAAACTTTATTTATGCTGCCCATGGAGAGTGGTACTTCGGGGAAGCGTACTGCAAATTCCACAACTTCTTCCCGGTAACATCCGTGTTTGCAAGCATCTACTCCATGACTGCGATAGCTGTGGACAGGTGGGCTTATGAAATGCTGCAAGAACAATATTTATCGAATGACTATGCTAAACTTTCCCCATGCCCCTAACCCCTCAGGTGACCAGTTACGTTTGTGGGCACATGTATTGTGATTTTTTTTTTTTTTTTTTAATTAAAGGAGCAATAATTTAGATGTGCGTCTACTCAATCAGTATTAGTTTGTGTATTGAAGAAAAAGGGGGAAAGCAATAAAGCAATTGAGGTAGAATATCCCATTTTGAATGCAGACTACATTTAACACACTTTAACCATCAAAGAATACATTAAGTATCCAGATCCCATACCATGAATAATTCAAGCTATACAAACATCTTCTCAGTTCAACACTTCTATCTCAGGTGCTTGATTATTCTACTTCACAACTTTCACCAGCATTGGTGGGAAATTGAATCTTGTGCTTTAAAAATATTGTTATGGCTTGCTTGAATATGCTCCATTTGGCAATGCTTATGCACTTCAAGTCATTTGATGTTCTAGCTGTGCCCTCATGCTCATAAGAACTTGCTTTGATGAAGTCTCGCATCAGTTTAATTTAAATTCCAATGATGCCATTGTGCCCACATTATTTCATCAGTTTATGCTCCCTGCTGATTTAAGTTTATATTTATTTCAGTTCCCAGTGGGGGGGTAATTACATGTTTGTGATTTGCATGATTATAACTGGAAAGGTGGTTTCCCAGCAGGGTGACTGCCATCTCACCCACCATTAGCCTATTCCACACATTTATTTTTAACATTTTGCTGCTAATGAATCATATACTGAAGCTGTTGTTTTGCACTGTCTGCACTGCAGCGAAAGACTTTGTGTGGCAACACCCTAGAAAAAAATCACCTCCTTTTCCTCCATGTTTTTTTACGCTCTCTGACTGGTTTTCTGTCACGTGCACTCATATTAGGTATCTTCTTTGCTCCTCCACACTTATTTCTTTATGTGTTCCTGCATCTCTGTCTCCTTTCCTGCCCCTGTCGTTTCCAGTAATGTGGTGATGCAGTCATCACTATCAGTCGGGCTTTGATACTGATCAGTGGACCAACATACGTCATCATGTTTGAATAAAGGGATTAGACTGATGAAGGAAGCTAACACATTCCATCCTAATGAAAATGTGTGTAGAAGCTGCCACGAAGCTGCATGCAGGCATAGTGTGCGTCTACAGCTAGTGTACAAGTGTCACAGTGTGTTGTGATGTTGTGTGAGGTGTTTTCCTTCTCCTTAATACAGGAAGGGAGCAATGCATTTCCTGAGGCTGTGCTCATTTTGGCTCCTCTACAGCAGCTTGCATGGGTTTGTATTTTTGGTGTGCAGTGTCTGTTTAATTCTGTCAACCATGTACTGAGAAAGAGAACATCGGCATGACCTACACAATGTAGAAGTAACCTCCGGTCATGCTTTTCGTAACCCCAGTATGGTGCTGTCTCCGCTCTGATGTCTTGAAATGGCATGAGGCCACAGTTCGTGATCATCTGTGAATTTGTCCTTTCTGTTGACTCGCTGCACTGCTGAGTGTGTTTCCTTAGGCACTGGAGCAAAGCAAACGCAGGTTGCTGTGTGAAAGGTAACTGGCGAAGCCTTGAAGCTTTTTTTGATGACACGGCAGGTGCCTTTTTTTCATTTGTCACACCTTTATTTGCTTGTGCTGAAGCTGTAGATATGTGGAAAACATATTATCATTAGGTCCTATATCTTCCTGCACATAACATTAAAGTATATATTTGGGCTGCACAATATATAGTTTTTTTTATCGCCATCACAATATCAACTGGTGCAATTTACATATTGCGAAAGGCTGCAACATATCACGATAGTTGAAAGAACATATCAGTAGAAAACTGCACTTTAAAAAGAAACATTCTTACTTTAGCGGTGCCTTTTATGTTTAATTTAATGTTCAATTTGTTTAATAAAAGAATGTTGGGAATTATTTCCTTTTATTTGTTTCAAATTCAACAAGCAATTTTGTAAAACTGTAATTTAGAAGAATACTGAAAGCAGCAGAAATGCAGAACGGAGTACATTTTAATAAATTATTTATCGCAGGTAATATCGTTACTGCAAAATTCAACAACGTAATCGCATATTGCGTTTTTTCGTTATATTGTGCAGCCCTAGTATATATATATATATATATATATATATATATATATATATATATATATATATATATATATATGTCTTGTGCAGGAAGAACTGGAGAAGGAGGCACACATCACTGAGAATAACCAGAGCTATTTTCCATATGGGTCATTTCACTATATTTCACTACTCATGAATATATCGGTTTTAATTTGTCCGGTTTTTAAAAAATATCCATGCGTGAGATTTCTTCCTCCTTCCCAATAGTAGGTTGATGGATTTTTGCTTTAGCAGCAAAAATAATAAAAAGCATAAAACAAAAAATGTTCCTGGAGCTATTTTCAGGAGCATAGTCCCTATGAAAACTGTTGACAATGAGTCAACGGAGTATCCAGTGCAATAGGGACATTGTTCCTGGAAGTAGATGTTGTTGAACCTTTTTTTAAATAATAATGTTTCAATTCTGTCAGCAACACAGATACAAGTCTGTTCACTTTCATTTTGTTGTGGTGACATCAGACATCTCAGAGGTAGATATCTCAACATCCAAACAAACAAAACCAAAACTATCTGCATGGCTAGATACAATTAGTGGTGTCATTTGAACTGACACTTTAAGTATTTATAATATGCCGTGGAGTGACGGTGGCTGAAACATTTAACATACTCCTTTCTTCTGAGAATGTATGAGCCAACATTTGACATTTAGCTGTGCACAAAATGTCAGGCTACCCGCACTGGAAGTCTCATCCAAGGTAATCTCTGCTAGTTAAACACCAGGCGGTGATAAAGTGAGTGTTTAGTTGGTGTTGTCACACAACGTTGACATGGTTTCCAAACAATGCGTAGTCTGAAAGCTTTCATGCAGCTTAAAGCGTAACAGACTCCCAGGTTGAACAAAAATGTAAAATGATTTATTAATTTGCTGCTGTGATGTCTCTGTGATCATGCCCAGTCGATGCTGACGCTTCTGTGAATGTGTGGTTGTGTAATCATATTATTCAAGTGTTACTGGCTTTGCATTGTGGTTATTGCTCAGTGGTTACAAGTCTGTCAGATCAGCCACCGTTGTGCAAGCCCATTGGATCCCAAACAACACATACTGCTGTGGCACATACTTGATTGGACATCTAACAATCTATTCACACACTGCCAACCACAAGGACCAGTGAGACACACAGAATAAATGCCAAGCAATTACTTGTGATAGATGGGGCATCTTTGTTGTTGTCCCTCAGAGAGTTCCAGTCACTGAGGTGACAGGACAAGACCCATTCTTTACCATCTTATGAAGATTGAATTAGCGCCTCTAAGCCTGCGCTAGCAGTAATTGAAAATCATGTAGCATCCCGAGTTGGTAATCTCCTGCCATTTCTGAGTGCTTTACTTTGTTATTCAAACTTAATCTCATCACAGTTTTTTGGAATTAATCATCCATCAATTTCCCGGAAAAGCTAACGCCACAGTATAATTGGACTTTTACAGGCTGCAAGGCAGAAAATAACATATATTATTTATGAAAATAAAAAAGTTAAATCATCCATTGATTTTGAATTACATTTAGTATTGCTTCCAAAGATAAATCTGAGGGGGTGGCTAAATAAAGTGATAAGAAAGAAAAAACATGTATTTCTTTTGCACAGTTATTTTCACTTTTTATACTATTCTCTAATATTTTTCTTTTTCTTGTGGAATGCTCTTAAGACCACTGAAAAGTCCTTTCATTTTCCATTATTTAAGCAGGTCACAAGTCACTGTAATGCCATAACCTTTACAAGTAGATGTTACTTAATTTTAATAAATCAAAAACCTAAAAGTTTAGGGGAAATGGATGTTATTTACAGAGAAACATTGACAGTTGGCGAGACAGTGTCCGATATACTGTTGATGTGTATATAGCTAAAGCTAATTTCCAACACCAGCCCAAAACTGTAAACAAAAAGCTACAGGGTCCCTTGCAAAGTCTATAACGTATCTCGAGCGACTTCCTGGTTAAATAAAGATTAAATTAATGAATCAACAAATTATTAAATATGTATGAGGTTTGAAACACTACCTCTGACCCGTAGGTACATGGCCATTATCCATCCCCTGAAGCCTCGTCTGTCTGCGAAGGCCACCACAGCAGTTATTGTCTGTATCTGGAGTCTGGCCGTGGTTCTGGCCTTCCCTCTCTGCTACTTCTCCACCATCCGAGCTCTGCCCCGCAGGACCCTCTGCTACGTGGCCTGGCCTCGCATGGCTGACGACCCCTTCATGTGAGAAATATTTTGTAACTTGCTTTGATACCAGACATTGTAGCTCTGTTCTTTCCACTTCAGAAAACTGTTGCAACATTTTTCTCTAAGTTCATGTATGTAGCTCATTTTAACAGGTTGCTCAATGCAAAGTACCTATAATGCTGTAATTATGATATAATTTACAGTTTACCCACAGGTGTAACCATTAAGTTATTCATTGTTAACTGCTGGCATAGCAGAACATAAGACAACAGGAAACTAATGTTAGAAGAGCCAAATTAATTTATTTTTTATAAATTTACACTGGGATAAATCTTTAATAAACGTAATCACTCTCCTGTCTTCTCTCTCTTTTCTTCCTAGGTATCATACCATAGTGGCAGTTCTGGTCTACGTGCTGCCCTTAGTGGTGATGGGCATCACTTACACCATCGTGGGGTTGACTCTGTGGGGAGGGGAGATCCCAGGAGACTCATCTGATAACTATCATGGACAGCTCAGGGCTAAAAGGAAGGTAAGCAGGCTTGAGTGTAGATAGTACACCATTCATTTAAGAATTCAGATATGACCTGGGGCAGCTCAATTAGTAACTGTGAACATGATGCTCTTTGAACGCCACAAGTCAGAGAACCAGGAATAATCCATAATTGTCTGCCAGTGAGCAGCCTGTGGCTCCAGGTAATTATTATCTCACTTCTAGAAGTAGGATATGAAAAGGACGATTATAGGCAGTATGCCATTTTGACAGAGATCTGGGAGTTTTTCAATTTTCTGATCTTTTTTTGGTAAAACAAGAAGGCATTCAAAAAGCATCAGAACAATTATCCATCTGGCTGGTGTCTGTGTTCCTTTAGGATTTGGAATTAAGCCTCTGTATCTGTTGATTGAATTGCTGTGGCAAAAAAAACATTCATTGTCTGATGGAGAAAATCCCAGACCACCTCCAAATCTAATTAATTGTGAATGTATCCTAGTTGTAATATCATTGGTAGAGATAAAACATAACAAGGTAATTCTATACAGCAACACCCTATGTATGATGTTTGTACAATGTTAATACTGCAATATAGAAAATGTGAATATTTTCCATCTTTTATTGTACCAAAATAACTCCCTATAAGCTTTTTGTTGTGCTTAATCACTGGATCTACGTAATAGGCTATTTATGCTTTGAAAATGATTGGAAATTTTAGTGTATTTTAAAATTAAGTATTAGACATGCAGCAGCAGCATTGTTAAACATTGTTTTCCTTTACTAAAGCAAGAACACTGGGCTCTTTAAAGAAATGAGTTAAAAAATAAGAATATGAGATTAGATTCCCACTGGTGAGATTAAAATGAAAAATAATGTTAATCAAGCTCAACAATTAATACAGTTATTAATTAATAACTCTGTTTTGCTTTCAGTTTACATTTTCTCTGTCAGGTAGAACATGATTATATAAACCTTACACTTAAAAATGAGACTAGCGCTAGAGCATATATCCGGCCGGCCGAGCAAACAGTACATGAGACAAATACATGAAACTGTATTTTATTATTATTAATATCTTCATTGTCTACATCCTCAAATACAAAAGTTAGACAAAAACATCAATATTACGAATATTATATATTTTTTATCTTCTTATCCGCCGAGCGGCACGTACCACGTCACTTCCGGAGTATCGCACGGATTTTTTTAAACGTTATTACGGTGCATGACTTACTGGAACAAAGTTGAGCAACGTGTTGTTGCTGGTGACTAAACCACTGATTGTATATATGTACATTGAAGCGATACTGGCGTTAAAAACCCGCTGATCGCTGTCTGATTCTGTGAATGAATGCCCGCATTGCATTATGGGATATCGGCTTTGAATGCGTGTCAGTAGCTCGGATCATATCGTAATGTTCTGTATTACAGCATACTGTAATATTTCACTGGTAATAAGACCGAAATAATATTATTAAAATAAAGAAATGTATACTATGATAACATCTAAATATATGTTGCTAGATTTAGCGTTATAGTTTTAAAAATATAAATAAA
The DNA here is from genome assembly GCF_031162955.1 of Sander vitreus. Lineage (NCBI taxonomy): Eukaryota > Metazoa > Chordata > Actinopteri > Perciformes > Percidae > Sander > Sander vitreus. Next base: position 21,779,769 of record NC_135856.1, on the reverse strand, counting down.
CAACAAAGCAATCCAGCTTCCCTGGCCGAAATAGACCGAAATAATAACATTAAAAGAAATACAAATAAACCATGATACGATCTGGTGAATAAATGTTGATTAAAACAGCAGTTATTGGGCTAAAAATACCAATAATAGCAAAGCTATACAGCTTCTCTGCCGCAGCTCAACTGGCAGAAAGAATCGTGCTGTGATCAGGGAATCCGTGCGTAGACCACGTCACGGAATTTTCGGCGATTCCGTGAAACTGCCACAGATTTTGAGTTAAGGGGCCGTGTTCATTTCACGGAATTCTGTGAGACCAGGTTGGGCAGACACACTGCACTGTGAACATTTCAGGGAAGAAAACCTTGATTCCACAGAACACAACCTTTGTGGTTGTCACTTGTCCTCAATCAACTCTTTTTCTATGTACAAGGACAGGCACAAGCTCTGAGAATCAACAGTGTCTCAAGGCATTGAGTTTGTCCGCACAAATAGACCTATTCAGGGGCTCATGCAAGACATGCTTGTACAATAAGACTGTTTAATGCTACAATGAGGAGTGACCAAATATGAGAAAACACATCTTGCAGCAGACAACTATGTCATAAAAGGGTGAAGAGGGCAAATGAATCACCTACTGCAGATTCACTGGCAAATACAATGCAGTATTACTTGGCATAGGCAAGGTCAGTTAATTCCAATATAGGTTATGATGGCTATCCAATCTTCTTTATATCTTTATTGGAAAACATTAAAGGTGCCCTGCCACACATATTTCATTACTTTGTGGTAATGTATGAAGTTCTACCATTGACTCTGTAACATTTTTTGTGGAAAAAATGCCTTGGTGACCTTGTTTCAAGCCATTCTAGAGTGGTATAGAAAGCCTGCATGAAGACTCAGCTTGATTTGTGCCAGTTCACATTAATATTCAACAAGCTAAGCTGCTTGACTCTGATTGGCTAACAGCTAGCCAGTGAGAGCCTGGCTATCAGCATCCTTTAGCCAGCACAACTGGGTGAGCTCATGAATAGTAATGAGCTCAGGCAACACCACATCAGACTGACCAGCTTTTGTAATTGGCCTGATTTCTCCGCTTATTTCTTTTCAGTGGCTAGAGCTGACAGAGGAGGTAGCAGTTCATTTTCACATTCACGACATAACACAAACACATATGGACCTAACATATTTCAAAAAGTACAAGTAAAAACGGTTTTGTGTGGCATGGCACCTTTAATATGCTTCTGATTCGGTGACTGCACTGTATGATTTCCCTGTGGCTGCCCGCGTTCCCGAGCACCAACAACATTGTTAATCGTCCAAAGTTCTGTCTTTGCCTTTACATGCTTTAATCTTTTCCTAAGAATCACTATTGGCTTCAGATCATTATCCTGAGTCTTCCAGACAGAACATTGGTCTATGGAGAGTCCTTCCTGAGTAACTGTGAAGATCAATAAGTGAAAAGCTTGAGATGGATTACCTCTACAAAATCAGATTTTTGTAAAACGGAAGTAAAACAGCATTAAGCTGCAGTGTATGTGAGCATCCTGCTAACCTGCAGAGTTAATGGAACAAGTCTAATCCTGTCTGGATGGGTGTCAAACGATCTGTCTGTCCTGACAGAGCCAAGTGCACAGGCTTGATCCATAATGATAATCACAATAGAAGCAATTTCTTAAGGGCCATTTACCATTCACTATGCCGCACTATTAGACAATAGGAGTTGGCTGCTTTCTTTTGAGAGTGAGGCGTTAAGGATTGTGGCTACAGTCACATAATCTCCTGCGCTCTTTCTTCACACCAGTAATTGTATGACAAAAATTGGATTTTTTTATTTTTCACACCCTGACAAAGGCTCCTGCTGGAACATTTAGGTTAAAGCCATTCTGGAAAAAAAGGCTTTTTACTTTATTTGGACTCCCCATTACCGTCCTGTTCTTTCTTGCAATGGCTTTAAGTGCAATGGCTTTAAGCATAGGCGCCGATGCTCCGGAGCTCGAGCACCCACGGAAAATACTGAGCACCCAGTGCCAGACTGCTAGTGGCTCCATTCATTTAAAATGAAACATTGCAGTTGGTGCTAAGTGGAGCGTCTGTTATAGTGTGCCTAGGCTACTAGACAGGTGTCATTGATTCTTAATTTCCCATGAAGATGATCGCGGTTACGTGTCAGTTAAACTTCAAGTGGCGCTGTCCTGAGTTGAAAGCCTACTTTACAGCTTTATTATCGACTTAATAGGCGTGTGTGTTCGTGTCGGCCGCTGTCCATTTCCTAAGGTTCTGAAATGCTAAAATTTTTTGACTACTTTTTTTTTAAGGGCGTGAGCACCCACTGAGGAAAACATAAATCGGTGCCTATGGCTTTAAGTATTTCAATATATTTTTGTGGAGTTTTAATTAGCACCATCGGACCTATTGCAGACACTGTCACTACTGCTAGCTACTGTAGCTAGGAAGCTCCTCATCTCATAATGGGCAAGTTTTGGTCATTTAAATAAAAAATATAATTTTCAATTGATTAATCAATCTATCCATTTTATGCCACTTATCCAAGTCCCTAGCATTGATTTATTAATTGTCTTATTTGTAATTATTGCAGAAATACTGGAAATAAATTTATTTGTAAGTTTATTTGATTAGGACAATGCACATTAATCAACATTTCTGTAAATGCACCACTGTTAGCCAGTCGGCAAATTTTCAACTGTAGTCCTAATTACCTAGCATGCATGTCTTTACGGTGGGAAGAAACCGGAGCACCCCCACGCAAACACGGGGAGAACATGCAAACTCCACACAGAAAGGCCCGGAACGACCTGGATTCGAACCCAGAACCTTCTTGCTGTGAAGCAGAAGTGCTAACCACTGAGCACCATGCTGCCAATGTGATATTATAATAGCTAATTCTAAGTCATATCCTTCCTACTTTGGTCAATGATGGTAAAATAGGTATTAAATTGTATTGTATGTGGGGTTAAAAAGGTCTTGGAAAGTCTTACATTCAACATGGTAAACCCTGCAGACAATGACATTGATATATGACTAAATGTGAATTCCAAATATGCATTTGAAGGAATGTAATTATCCAGGAAGTGTACATTCCTGTACCGCACAGAAGTCATAGGGAGGTGGTAGGAATGCATGGTTGACCTACAAAGCACAGGACTTTGACACCAGAGACCAGAGAGTATGTTAGTTGTAGACTAAAAAACATTTTGTCTATGGTTAAGGGAAGGTTTTGGTTAAAGGGACAATTCAGCGATTTCCAACCTTATCTCTATCTGAATGAGGGATATGGTGTGAAAAAAGCCTGCAGTGCTTTCCAATGTTCTCTGTGTCGCCAGCCGTGCCCAATCCTGGTATCCCGGTACATGTGGGCACAGCTGGCAATCAGTACTGATTAGACATTAACAGTAAAGGTGCCACATTTTCCCTTTAGATGTAAACGGTAACGAGTCCAGTCTTCTGCTTCAAGTCATTGTCGACTTTTTCAATATTTAACCGAAATCAGCAACCAAGTGATTTTAGTGCCTGCATGTAATCATACAACTGTTTATAATGCTCTAGTTGCTAGATGTAAATTGTAAAACAAATTAAATATTCTGTCAGTGAATGTTTTGCAAATTACAACTTTGCTGATTCATCAAAACATTTGATGACTCGTTATGTTGATTTAAAAAAAGTAGGGCAACAGTATGTTTTAATTAAAATGTTTTGGCTTTTGCATATTAGTATGTACACTATACGTAATTTGTAAGAGACAGGGTTTGTTCAACTGTTTTGTTCCAGTCCATGAAGTGTGTTACACTGTTGTATTGCATAGATGTTGTAGGCAGGCAGTCAGTGTTGATGGTGTTGATGGGTACAGTGCAAAGCACAAAACATTTTACGTCTTTTTTGCATCTTAACTTTAAACAAATCAAGTAAAAAAAAACATGTCCTTATGTGAATAAAAAAAACAATCATTATCAAGCATAATAGCATATTATTATATTTCCAAATTAATAAACATTTTTTAGTAGACAAGGTTGACCTGAGGGATTTTATTTTAAATTGTTTTGTTTGTGAAGCAAACTGTTGGTGGGACTCATTCTCATTCTTCAAGTTAACGAATGGGTAGTCATTTACTGGATTAATGAAGAAACATAAATCTAGTGCTGGGGCAAGCCCCAAGTATGGTTGACTCAATATCTATTTTGTGTATTAAAAAGCTCATTAGCATGTGAGTTTCATTACTTTTTTTCCAAAGTAAATCAGCATCAAACTAATATGGTTTCCTTGTCTACTCACAGTTGTTTCCCACTGCTCATTTGAATTTGTATGTGTAATGCTTTTGTTGCATTTAATAGCAAAGCAATGAATAGATACAGTGTTTTCCACACACACACTAATTTGTGGCGGTGCGCCGCACTATCAACACCTGCCGCCGCACATTGCGTTTCGTTATTAATTTCTTTTTAACGCTATTTAAAACACGCAGCTTATTCGTTCAGCTGCATTTCCTTTCCCTGCTCTCCTCCGTCTCTCTGTCACTTGCGTCTCGCTCACATACACACACACAGCCCCTCCCCCCCGTGCACACAGCGTCTGTCTCCATGATAGGAGAAACAGGAGAAGACGGCTGGCGAAATTCACAACTTCACGAAAGGTTGGTATCTCGTGAACACCTTTACACAATCGCACATTAAAATGTGCCATAAAAATATTTTATATTCTGAATACAATGTTGTCAGTGTGTTAATGTTGGAGTCCCGACCCGACTCTTAGCAAACAAGCGATTGTGCCTGCTTTAGAAAGTTAACTAGTCGCAAGTTTGCAGTAAAATGCAGTTGGGTTGTTGAGGTCAAAACACTATATGTAGCAGCTGTGAATCAAATAAACTTATTATAAATAATGTTATGTCATTTTTTTACTCTTACACTGAAAAATGCACGTGTTGAGGATGAGGACCAGCCTGAACTTGAGGTATCAGTCTGAAAGAGAGCCGAACAGTCCGACCAGTGTAATTAATTATGTTATTAATTTGTTTACAATATTTTCAGGCTTCAATCAGTGCTGCTCAATCATAAAGACAGTGTCAGGGAGAGAAATAAATAGATTCGTTAGGCATTGAAGAAAGAGTAGGATATCAACAGTGTGTCCTCCTCAGTTTTTGATACTTGAAATAAGTATCACACACCCACACCCACACCCACACTCTTTCTTGATATGACCTGTGATTGGCCAAAGTCTCCTGTCACGTGTTAGATTTTCTAAAGCCTGAAAACAGAGTCAAGGAGGAAATGAACTCTTGAATTACAATTGATGAAAGATTATTATAGAATGTTTGCCTAACAATGCCAAAAATAAACTGCCTACCGCAGCGTTAAGAGTTAACCAAAGCTAAAATATTTTCCTAACCCCAAACTAATTTTGTTGCTTAATCATCATCCACACCAGCCATTACTCCATTACAACTTGTGTGCAGTAGAAAAACCAGGCTGTTCTCATGAACTATTTGTACCAATATACGAAAAGTAAAGCAATGTATTTCATAAGCATTCTCGTATTTTTTGCTGTATGCACCACAATGACAGCTGCTTTAAGGCTTTCACCCAGGAGTACGTGTTCCTTGGGAGTGTTTTAATCTAAACCACAATCTTTTTCCTAAACTTAACTAGTCGTTTTGCTGCCTAAACTTAACTGCTGTAGCCGTCATGACACTCACGTTTTGTCGCCTAAACTTAACTGTAATGTTCGCCGAAATGTACCTGTACCTGTACCCTGCTTACAGTCACCTTTTATCAGGTAAACTCAAGTAACAACTACTGCAGATTCAGCGACATCTAACGGAGCTCTGTAGCCAGCCGACGTTCGCCTATTTGTAAGATATCATACGAATCAGTGTGCATACTTTTTTGTATAATACCATACAAACTCATTCATAAAAATGCGTTGAGAAAAACAAAATACTTAATTCAAAAAATGTAATTGAATATATTGTGTCAAACGTGCCTGTGACACATGTTCTGTTTGTAGCTCCCACAAGCTGTCATGGTTGATGTTTTTAGTTTTATTTGTTCATTTCATGTGTCTAATATGTTTCACCTGTTCACTCCCTCCCTGCTCATTTGTCCCTGTATATAATGTCTTCTGCTCTGTTCAGTCTTTGTCATGTCCTTGTCTTATGTCGAGTGTTTAATACTTGTTCTCTGTGTATTTGTTCACTTCGTACCCTCGTTTTGGATCTTTTGGACTTCAACCTTCACGTAAACCTGGATTTTCTGTTGTTCTAATAGATACTTCACCTGCATACACTCCTGTTTGTGTTGGGCATTTGGGTCCAGAAATCTGTTTTCCTTCCTCGTCACACGGCCAATCGTGACACAAGCTTGCCAACAACAAGGGACCAAGTCACAATCTAGTTTTAACCTTGACCTTTAGTGAGAAAATGCCACTCTCAACTTCGCCTCCCTTTTCCATGTTGTAGAATTGATATAAAATAGCCTTTAGATTACACAGACATGTATGGGCTACTTTGCTTTAGATTGAACCTCCATATTTGAGAGGCCTGAATACAAACACTATACTCTCAAACCTGATGGAGGGGCTCAGACAATAGTAACTGCAGGCCAATTGCTTACACTTGTCTCTCCTGGGGAGCATTGGTATCTTCTAAAAAGAAAAAAAACACCTGTGGATATTTGCCATGTCCAATCATAAGACATAAATGAAATATATTCTACCCATATTCTACCTAGGCATCTCTCATGATGCCTGCTTCCCTCCTGCTATGTTCCATTGATATGGAACTGGCTAGTAATTCATTCACCCTCTCACAAACATATTAATTATCTTATAGCAGGCAGGCTACGGCTTATATGTCATGTATTTATTCTGCACAAAAACCAAAGCTGTGGTTTTACAAATGTGTAAGTGTGGGACTAGTTCTTGGCTGGCACAGTAACTTGTCACAGAGTCTTGTCACAATGAGGTTGCCAGGCAACTAGCCGAAGTCACCGGCCCAGCCAAGAATTAGTCCAGCACATAAAGTCCGGTAAAACAAAAATAACGTGTCATTTTCACACTTTGGTTCTTGTACGGGATAAACCAAAGATATATTACATTTTAATTCTTAAGCTTTGTAGATGCTGGTAGTTTAATTTTGTTACCTTTGGACAGAGCCAGGATAACTTATTTTTCTTCTCCTGAATGTCTCGCATATTATTTTTCTCCACGGGACGCTCGTATTCAAGAACATGTCAATTTGAGTCTCTGCATGCCTCACAAAAAAAAGAAATCACAGTTTTGTTACATTCTATATCTCAGCCCAATAGCACCAGTAATCCTGCTGCAGGACTCTTGGGTACAGTATGATATCCATTATTATTATATTATTATTATAGTTTTTGTCGCACTGGTCTTTGTAGTACAGCAATCATGAAACATCACAGAAAACTTGATCAAATTATGCATCTTGTTCTGTTCTGCCATCTTTTGAAATTGGTCAAAACATCACTGATGCAGAATTAATAAAATATTTTCTTTCTCCAATTCATTTTTTTGTAAAGCACATTGTGGTTTCCTCATTTATTCAATCTACTTTATAAATCCTGCAATCCTGTCTTTCAGCAACCTATAGTAGAAAAAACCTTTGCCAAAATTAAATCATATTTTTTAACCTTACTACACAATTACCTTACATCCCAGCAGTTGTCAGGAAAGTATATATAAACAGAAAGAAAGCTAAAAAAAATTAGTTTTGCTCACTGTTGCTCTCCTTTAGTTGTTATTCAAGTCCACTTGCTTTCCTCAGGCAGACAATTGCTGGATGTGAGATAGGTATACGTGATGGGCAATATTATGGTTCCCTCAGTAGTTAGTCTTTCTTCTCTTCTTTGTCCTGAAAATGACCTCTGCATCAGGAAGTTTGAGACATAGAGAATTACTTAGTTTATCTAATTATCATTCTGTTTGATCCCAATTCAAAACAAACCAGTCGAAGACCAATCTGGTCCAGGAGTAAGTTGGTAGAAATAATTCATTCTTATTACTTATTGGCTACCTTAAGGGCCTTATACTGTATTTCTTTATTGAATTCCAAACATGAAACACTGACAGGTTAAATTCTTTCAGACAAGGTTGTGTGAATACTGCTCTATAAATGATAGCCTGTCCCCTCTAATAAAGATGTGTACTAAACTGTAAACCTAACAATCCTATTTTTAAAAAGCCAACATTTCAATAAAGAAAGAATGCATTGTTGTGTTTTTTAATCAGTACCATTAAAAAGACTATTCTAGCAATCAAGACGATACCCTAAGACATATTTATTTATTTATTTATTTACACAAGACCTTTAGTTGAATTAACCTACGACTTATTTCCATTCCAGTAACTAAACTAATAACATGGAGCATACATGTAATTTTGTTTTGCATTTGCTCTTCTTTTGTTTGTTTTATTATGAAGCATTTGGTAACAGTGTAACATATACTGCAAACAATACATGTAAAAACACAAACCCTTTACACTCCATGTGGCTATTGTTTCTTTGTTCTTCTGCCTTATTTGTGGACCAGTCAGGCTTTTACTCTCATTCTCATTCTGAATGATGCTGTTTTGGGCCTGTGTGTAATGTGTAATAATAACAGAGTGAAATTTTTTTTAATTTCCCTCCTGGGGGAATTAATAAAGTATGTCCTTCAAGAATCCAGCCTCACATGGAATATCCTTTGTGGTACACAGTATATGTTATCTGGATTGTATTGATTTCTCTGGCAGTCCAAATATGGGTTGTTTTAACAAGACCCAAGAGCACTTAGCAAATGTGTTTCTCCTCCTCAAGTTTATTAACATATTTAGCCTATTAAGAAACTGGATGTGTCTTGATGGTACAGCTCAGCCTTTAACCAGAGAGTACAAGATTTTCAATACCTGGTTCTGTCTGTCACATGAATAGATCCTACTAACTGTGTCTGTAGCCAATGCCTGATATCTTATTCATTTGTACCATAGACCTCCATTGTTGTCGAAATGACATGACATATGTTTTCATTATAACAAATATGAGCACAGAAGTTTAGTCAGTCCCACATACACTGTCCTGCTGCCATAATATTGAGAGATGGACTAACGCATTGTTGGTTTTGGGATTTGTTGACAATAATAAGAATATAGATTAAGACAGCATTGTCCTGTAAAGTAACACTCAAAGAACATACAGTATTATTTACATAAGATTCACAGTCTTTCTCAGTTAGTAGTTATTTGTGCCATGTAGCCAAGCTTTCGGAAAATTAATGAGTTGTTCAAGTTACCTAAATAGCGCTCATGTATGTTCTGCCATCCTCTGACACCTGAGATATGAATGTGTAAACTGAATTTGGTTTCGCTATTACAGAACTGTAGACACTGATACAATCCATCCATTTAAAATAAACAACACTGGACTCTTCACCTTTCCCTCTGAGCGTTCTCCCGCTTCATTGCTGTAATACATTGTTGACAATGGAGCATGTCACATGCAATGGAAAGATATACACTGCACCCATAACAACTACTTTGTTCTTAGCGTCTTTTAATTAGTCTCCTCACTTCACTTTCAAACCTGACTTATGTCTTCTTGAGAGAATCAGATCCTTCATTTAATTTCAACACTGTCATCAAACAAAAATACTGACTGACTGCTTCACCACTGTTTAGCAGCCACCTAGACAGTTTATAGCATGGCTTGTGTAATGTCATGAACTTCTTTGAAATATGCACTCAACACAGGGATTGCCAGGACTTTTGTTTGGATTTCAGGAGGGATGCAATAATGTCTGTTTTGTCTCTGGTAGTGTGCCTCTGCAGCCTGCCTCTGAGGAGCCACACACTATTATAGATTGTGTTCCCAGTTACCCCCCAGGGACAATGCACAGCAGTCCATTGACTTCACTTCCAGTTAGAAAGAGAGATTAAAAGATAGATAGATAGATAGATAGATAGATAGATAGATAGATAGATAGATAGATAGATAGATAGATAGATAGATAGATAAATAGATAGATAGATAGATGATAAATAGATAGATAGATAGATAGATAGATAGATAGATAGATAGATAGATAGATAGATAGATAGATAGATAGATAGATAGATAGATAGTCTTTTCTGTTTTTGTTATTGAGTAGGTTGTCTTATTTTACCTTTGCATTATTGTGTTTTATGTTATGTAGTGTGTTGCTTTGCATTTTTTTTTGTTTTCTGTTTGTTCTGGGATCCCATTGAAAATGAGATGATACATCTCAAGGAGTTAATCCTAATGAAATATAATATAATAATATATTATAATAATATATATAATATATATATTAATATATAATATATATATATATATATATATATATATATATATATATATATATATATATATATATATATATATATATATATATATATATATATATATATATATATATATATATATATATATATATATATATATATGACTGCTACTGTGCTTCAACATTTTCTGGCATACTGTATATGTTCATGTGACAAAGCCTTCCAGACATGGACATGTTATAAGATGAAAGGGACTAGAACATACTGTCCTGCTTTCATTACAATCTTGAGATGCATCACCTAGCCAGGTGCTACCAAAATGCTGCAATAAAGAAATGGGCTACAATTACAAGCTCCACATTCTTCCCCCCAAATATGTATTGGTTTTAAAGAGAGTGACATGTTGGCAGTGGTATTTTCTTTTGTAATTTTCTCCGGCTTGCACATTGCTGTTCTTCAATCTGTCTCTCTCAATGCTTCCAGGAATCTTGAACACAGATAACAATGACAGCGTGTGCATGTTTCTCATCATCGCTCTTTCCTTCCTTGTGCAGGTGGTGAAGATGATGATCATCGTAGTGGTGACCTTTGCCCTCTGCTGGCTCCCCTATCACGTCTACTTCATTGCGACAGTTCTCACCAAAGATTTGGTCAAGTGGAAGTACATCCAGCAGGTTTACCTGTCGGTGCTGTGGCTGGCAATGAGCTCCACCATGTACAACCCCATCATCTACTGCTGCCTCAACAGCAGGTGGGTAACTACAGGGGGGTGTTGACAATCTAAAACATGGAATGTTACAACTGAATCTACTTTAAGGCTGCTACTAAATAAGAGAAACAAGTGGGATTGATTGTATTGTTACACATCACTGAGTGTAATTAAGTGCCATTGCATGGATCCATAATCTTTCAACATATCATTATTACTTACTCTCCATTCATCCCTCTGAGTTTTGTTAAGTACTTCATATGTATTGTCCATGGTCTTCTGATCATTTAATTAGACTACAAATTTAGAGTATCTGAAATGATGAAATGTTTTTTTAAGGATTTGAAAGTCAAAAATGACATTTTTATAAATTGATTTTGATCATGTTTTTGTAGTGAATCTATGACATCACTCAGTCTACTCATACAAATTAATTGGTTTCTTTAAAAAACATTATTTAAAAATTGCTTCTCTCAAGCATCTGAAGCTGTTTGGTGTATCAATGAATACAGCCTCAATGCATTCAGAAAATAATCCATTGCCAGGATCTCAAGTACTGTCAGTTTACTGTTGAGTACTCTCACAGTAACACAATTGGTCTCTTTTTCATCACTGTACAAACAGTTTGAAATGCATCACTAACTGCCAATTTAAAAGCTTCCAGGACACTTCAACACAATCTTTTCTTAGCTGAAGAGACCATTTTTGGTGCAGTATTGTATACAGTAAACGCTGCTTCTCGACTTATTAAAGGAAAAATTCTTAGAAAAAAAACATTAAAAAACATTTACTTGTTTTCCCCTCACCCTCTTGATGTGGCGCAGGTTTCGAGCTGGCTTCAAGCGAGCTTTTCGTTGGTGCCCATTCATCAAGGTATCTAGCTACGACGAGTTGGAACTACGCTCTACGCGGCTGCACCAGACACGCCAGAGCAGCATGTACACGCTGTCCCGAATGGATACCACTGTCGTGGTGGTTTACGACCCTGCCGAGGGTGGTGGCGGTGCAGGCGGTGGCTCTGAAAGGAAGCACTCCCTGTCCGCTAGGAAGAGAAGCTACATCACGTCTCGCCAAACGGAGATCACGGGATGCAACGGTGGCGGTGCGAAGACGCAAAATGGAGGGGCTCCAAGCGCTCAACCTGAGGAGTTCTCTTAAAGGTTGTTCTCACAGACTTACACACAGACATATACATGCATTTCAGAAATGTACACACATGCGTAATACACTGCACATACAAACGGTACATAGATGTTTGCTTATTTAGACATAGAAGCATTTTATCACAGCGTTTAACAAAGAAGGCCATATGGATATAGAGATTATTAAATAATTTACCTTGATGGATAATATAGATTTTTTAAGATAGAGCTCATAGAGGGTCACTTTGAATTGAATGTTACGAGCAGTTTAAAAGTCACACTGATAGAAAGGTGTTTTGCCCCTGATTCTTTAAAATTTGTTATCAGCTGATACCAAGTGTGATCCAAAATTATTTTTATTACATGCTTGTTCATTTTTCCCTACATAATACAACTGACAGTAATTGGCTATAGTAAACCTACATCAAAATAAGTAAAGCAATTTAAATATGTTTCACAGCAGAATAGCTCTGCTTTAAGAAAATACATCAGGTTTTTTTCAGTATTTTACCATAAGATGTTGTGTATCATCTTGTATTGTTTTGTATATTATCTGTGGAGAGGAGCGTCAGTGCAGAACCACGGTCTGTTTGACAAATCGATTTGTGAGCAGTATTTACACGCAGATCCCAAAACATGGCACCAACACAATTCACAAAGGATTGTTGTTTGCAAATTCCAGATAAATTTGTGAGTCCTCCAGGGCTCTTCCATCCTCATGCAAGGGTCGTAAATATGGTGTTTGTTTATTTCATGTTGCAAAGTGCATTCAGTACACTCCACTCTGATTGAGATTAGCATTTAAACACAGTCAGTGCAATGCTGTTTTGGTAAGGTCCGGTCTCATGATTAAAGTGATTGATGATAAAATGAATCAGTTCTGCTTGGGGATTCGCTGCTAGGAGTGTGAGACCATCTTACAATGAAGATAATCTGAAAATACACAATGGTGATTGTAATTATGTAAGTATGTCCTAGATTTCATTTCCATCTGTAGGTATTAACTGTGAACTTTATGTGATGCAGAGGATGCACTCTGCGCTATTTCCGCCTGAAGCCATGAATGAGCGGCTGCAGAAAGTCTCCAATGGAATAGCTGTTGATTGAACTCCATTTGGCTTTATATATGGCTTTGAGTTTGGCTTTAAAAGTACCGTGATTGAGTTTGGCTTTCAGTTATGTAAGAGTTGTAAGAAACGTGTTTCCTGTAACTGGCAACAAGCCAGCGGCGAAATCCAGTACATTTGCAGCAGGCCAATAAACAGGGTGCTGGAGAATGTGCAGATTGAAACAGAATTTAACAACTACGCCCTAGTGGGTCAATAACAATCAATGCAACTAAGTGAAGGAAAAAATAAAGGAAGCTGCACCATGAAGTGCAACATTTGTTTTACTGTTCTATAATGTTCTTTTAAATGCCTTCATACAATGTGTAATGAGAAAGCAGGACAGTGTTTGCCTTTTGCAGTTGTTGGTGTTTCAGTAGTTTCTTTCAGCATGCTGTTTTCCAGCGTTGCATCTATATTTAACTCCCTGCTTGTGTGCACATCAAGTCACGCTAGCCTGTGCAATGTTGGGTTTACAATAAATAAGTTGAACCATACTGTTACAGGATTATATAAACCATAGGACTAGTGTATCCCCTCTGACTCTGTACACAGCAACACACGGACATTACTCACTGCTGAGAAGTAAGTATAATAGATTTGTTTGACTTATTTGATTAGTAGTGGGGTTTTTTGGGGGTTTCTTTTCACCAAACAGACCTTCTTTAAAGATACTGCAAAATAAATAATGTATCCTGTATAAAGTGTAATTTATCCTGTATAATACTGAATTTGGAGTTTGACAGTTTGTGATGGCAGGTTATTATACAGTATATATTACATACATGCTGTTTAACAAATGGCAAAAGATTCCCAGTCATTCATATTGTCATGTTTGGAAGAAAATTAAAGCTTAAATCTCCTAGATTGACCAGAAATTGTAACCATAGAAGCACATTTTAAATGTCCTTAATTATTCTTACCAACAGTTCTGAATGTTAGAAGACTTCATGAAAGTATTTACTCAAGAATGTGAGGAAAATAAAAGTTGTGCATTTCAGTGTCATGTAGTTTTAAGCTGTCGTCATATCAGTATATTGGAAGTGGTTAAATATTTGTATGTGGTAATCAATCTATTTTCATGTTTCTCTGTATAAATGTTTGTGTTTTCTATGAATGTACAGTACAATGTGTGCCTTTATCTCTGTCAAGTGGTGACCATATTATTTGTTGTTTTTAAAGGATAATTTGTTAATTTCGACCTGAGTCTCATTTCTTTGATCTTTGACCCCCACGCAATTCCGATGTCATCACTTTACTACATTTTTTTCCATTTTACTTTGCCAGAAGTACTACTTTCACCGCTCCTATTCAAAAACAGGACTCAGGTTGAAATAAACTATTGTATTATCCTTTATACTAATAATTATAATATTAGTATTGCTGGCAAATTACAACTATTTTGATAATTTGAGTTTAGGAATTATATCAGTTAATTGTTACAATTCTACAGTGTATATCATATTTCTTATAGACCTCCAAAAGGGTTTTGATCGCTCTGCATTGGTCAGTGCTGATGTATTTGCTTAATGTAGCTTCATTTCAACAGCCCTTTTTACAGTATGATGAGTGTTTACAAGAGACATGACATGCTTATGATGAAATGTAGCTGTGAGCGATAATGTTTTGTTTTATGTTCATTGTCAGAAACAATGCAGGCTATTGTAATAATCCGCTACTTTTAAAATATCTCAATTTTTCTATATTTCTTTTTAATTTTATACCATACAGCATCATAGATTTGACCCTATGGAAGCAAACTACATTCATGAAAGAGCGATGTTTTTTTGCAATTACCTCTACCACATCTCATAACTATCCGTACATTGAAGGCATTTGGATTTTGTAATTATGAGATCCTTATTTTGTTATTTCCACGTACCTCCATATCTACCTCTTCCTGGCTTGTTAAACATTTTACATATGCTGTTGCAAATATCTATAAACAGGAAGCTCTTACATCTTAGCCATGAGCATTTGGGTATAAGTAGCAACAGGTTTGTTGCTGAAAAAACAGAGAATTTAGGGAAAAAGAAACTGATTAATTGCCACTACTGCCTTTCAGATTAAAAATACACCAAATTTGTTATATAAAAATTTATAATTGTAAATATTAATCTGCTCAGACAGGAATTTTGTCATTCTGTTATGTTCAGTCCCTTCAACCAAGAACAACAACTCATGCTTGTTCATTTTTTGGTTCAGAAGCTGCTATCATTCCATTGATATGCAGTTCAATGACCACTCATCACCAAAATTGAGATCAACGCAAATGTTGCGGATTATAACAGTTGATCTATAATAAAGTGTCAATGTGTGTTGTTGTCTCTGTCTTGCTATACAAAAATAGGTAAATAAACTATTCATACTGTAACACCGAGTGTATGAACATTGGAGAAGAGGCGGCCTAGTAGCCGACTTTAGGTAACCATCTGTTCCGTTAGTTACACTAAACAAAAATAGCTTTCTTGACCTCCCCAATCCACTGTTTATGGCCGCAGATAACTAGATAAACAACTCTGTTATTTGGAGCATTTTCTTCAGAAATAGGGAGTATATTTGATTCAATGTGTGGACAGCGTGCTAAAGGCTACATGAGCAGTTTCACTTGACTTACAGTACAAAAAGGCGGGCTAACTTATTGAGCGAGGATACCAAGTTTCACAGTGAGACAGCGGTCCTTTTGTCACTGTTCTGACAAGAACCAGACTAAATCTCAGCTGGCAAAAAGTCTGCTACACTGCATACATATGTTTCATCTCACTTCTTCCTTAAACATTAGTACAGTTGCTTTGAGAATCGTGCTCTTAGCTTCCAGATGCTCCTTGTCCTTACATATGTGCATGCAACCAGGCAAAAGTCATCAAACAACCACCTTTGAGATTACTAGATTACTTCTTCCTTTTTAGTTATATATCGGAAGTTATGATCAATGATCCAAAACTCATTAATTAGGATTGTTCCCAGACAAATATCATCTATGAAACCTCAAAAGTAGGTAAATGATGAAAATCACAGCTGGCAGCCTATGACGATGATGTGTAAATCTATTATTGTGACATTAGCCCTGTTTGGTTAGACATCTCTTTTTGTCTTTCTTGTTATCAAAGGATCATGGCTTAATTACTGGAGGTTGTAGTAGGGATCCTGGGAAATGTAAGAAACCATCAACTGAAGCTGAAGTAGATGACAAAGGCTGAGAGGGAGAGAGACTAAATACAACAAAAGATAAGACTGATAGTAAGACATCATCTGAGGGTGTATTTTTTGCTTCAAGTATAACTTCATATGGAAGAGCAGAAGGAAGATGTCTGGTGAATTTAGCTGGTTTTGCAATCTATGGTCTGAAATGTTCCTTAAAACTTCACAAATTCTACAGTATCATGTTTTGTAAATGAAAAAAAGAGGGGATGTTCAGACCTCATCCTTTTCAGATTCTACTTGTTAAACTAATCACAGATTCAGAGCTGAAATAATAATTTCTCGAGCACATAAAGCCTAAGGTTGTTGAATTATTCATAATGGTTGTATTAAACTATTATTTTACTCTACTAAATAAGGCAATAGGTATGCAGCAGCTTGTCTCTGCTACTCAACACTGCTTTATAGTGCAGTATGGTCTGTGGAAATGCAGGTATGTTTTAAATATTTTTATTCAAATATATAATTATATAAATGTGTGTATAAGAACAATAATATACCAGAGCTTTGTGATATAGACACATCTGTTTTTGAAGAAATACATTTATAGGAGACTTTATTCAGATCAGTTGAATTCATGTGTTGAGGCCCAATAATTACTGAATCTACTGGATGCTAAGTAGAAAACGTCATGCTCATGTTTTGACACCATGTCCTGTTCCTATAGAAGTACTGCTATACTACTCTAAGAACAAGCATGGATCTGCACCACTAAATAAGAGCAATTGTTACACAGCAATCCACACTGCATGTGGCTAAGGAGTGCTGTTCTGTGTCAGACCACTTACAGTAGCAGGTTAGTCATTTTAGAGCAGCCTCTAACCCACAGCACTGGAGAAGGAAAGTATTAACAGCTGTCAATTGCATTAGCACTGTTGCTATACCAAAATACACACTTTTCAGTTAATGCTTCTGCCTCTAAACGAAAAGAGCAATGAACAGTCAAAATGTTTTTGCTACTCTCTCCTTTTCTGCCTACAGGAAAACCGTAACAATGGATGTGTGGAAACTACAATTGTATGTGTTCTATTCTCCTCACAGCAACATCAACAATTTACATACAGTATCTCTGTATCTGCCCCTGTTAAGGAATTCATTGCAATACATTTTTAAAGTATTCACCAACACTAAGGGGTCTCGTCAAAGCCTCTGAATCTGAGGAGACAAAATGTGCTGCAACAATCTTCAGAAAACCTCTAGCTTATAGGACTTATATGTATCTATGATGGCACTGACAGCTGCTACAGTATACAGGATCTCCATACTAGTTTAAAAACAAGTATTTGTGCAATTTCTTTTTAATTTGCAAATCATGTAAAAGACTTGAATTAATTGTGAATATGGCAGAGGTTGATTTTCTTTTTTTTTTATCAATGAGTTACTTCAGGTTTTGTAGTTCTTACACCAATATGTATTTTTGTAATGGTTAGGGGTGGTACACTTCACGAAATCCACGGTTCGGTTCGTATCACGGTTTTAGGGTCACGGTTTTCAGTTCTGTACGGTTCTTGTTATTTTTTTCTTTTAATCTTTAACACTCCAGAAATATACTTCAGCATATGATATATAGCTAAAATTAGCATATTAAATGCATGTTGCACAATACATACATACAGTGGCAGTTATATCTATTGTTTTATTTCCGCTGTCATCATAGGTAACATGAAATCCAAAATGTTCCCACACACCAGACTAGACACCAGATATACGACTCTGGCGCATCCTACAACTCCGGGCAGCCTTCCTTATCTCTCCCACTTACCATTTCTGCATGTGACGTGACCTGTAGCACTCAACACTCCACCTGAGGAGCGGTCGGCTCGGCGCCTCTCTAAATCTGACAAAAATCTTTTAAACTGACCTTTGTCGATCAAAAAAACAGACAGATTCAGCAACTGTATGGCCTATTTCTCGCTTAAAATGTTTTCAGAAACACTTTTCTTAAAATACGAGATCATATTTAGAACGAGACGCCATTAGTCTGTTTTGAAATTCGGGAGCAGCAAGAACCACGTGACGTGTTCGTCCAATCAGCTGCCATATGTTGCGTTCATGTTTCTCATCCCCCTCGTCATTTCCACTAAGTGTTTTAACATAGGTGTCGAAAGTGGGCACTACAGCAGTAAGTGGTTAGTGCACATTAACAGTGTACTGACGAACCATGCGACACACACACGCTCCGAACCGAGACATGCGAACTGAGTGGTTCGGATGTTTTTTCATGAACTGTACCACCCCTAGTAATGGTACAGTATTAGAGGTCTTATCACTGAGCTTCAACTTAAACTACCACTTGTCATTTAGGAACTAGTGCAGTGCCCATTTAAAATGTGCCTGCTGGAACAGCTGATTGCTTGGCCTCTGGTATTGCAGCCGGTATTGGCCCTCCGATACTAACATGCTGTGTTACTATCAGTCTTTTGATCTTTTGCTGTATTCACTCTCTCTCCCTCTCAGCCTTTGCCACCTGCTTCAGCTTCAATTGATGGTTTCTTACATTTCCCAGAAAACCTACTACAACCTCCAGTAATTAAGCCATGATCTTTTGATGACAAGAAAGAAAAAAAGAGATGTCTAACCAAACAGGGCTAATGTCACCGATAATAGACTTGCAGCTTTCTCGAGAAGGCTCATCTAAACAACTTAACACTCGATGCGCTTCCTAGGACATAGCCTAGTTGCATCCCCTAGCAATGCTGGAGTATACGCATCATTTACTAACAGCTAGCTATTTGGGACCAGGCTATTTCCTGGAACAAAAGCATTGATTCCGAAAGTTACATTGCTGATGCTTGAAATGTTTGAGTTTGTTACAATGTAATATTTCCAGTCTCAAGAGCTCGCATTCAACATTGCATTTCCTCAGGTCCTCAGCAATTCAACCGCCAAGAGTGAAGTCGATTGGATGATAGTCTATATCCTCGACGTTCCACTTCTTCCACTTATATTGCTCCATTGCTGACGGAAATTCCGCCGGATTTCACTCATTTAGGCCGGATATCCGTTGCCTTGGGCTTCCTTTCATTTGAAACTCCGGTCGATTTATGAGGACTATGGTTAACCTTTTCTCAGATCTCTGCAGGGTAAATCCAGACAGCTAGCTAGACTATCTGTAGGGGCGTCAGATTGGGGGGTAAAAAGGGGACTGAGTACCCAGGGCCCTCATGTGAGGAGGGCCCAAAAAGATGCTAGAATGAATAGCTGTGGATGCAGGGTGGGGCCCATAGAAAACGCCTTTCTACAGGGCCCAAAATGTTGTGCTACGCCCCTGACTATCTGTCCAATCTGAGTTTTCTGTTGCACGACTAAAACAACTTTTGAACGTACACACACTAATATTGTTACTTTTGTACTTTACATGTTCACCTTTCACTCTTTCTTCTCACAGGGATGGGCCACAGGCTGCCAGGCCTGGGGTGGGTATTATGTATGAGTGATGTTGCGAGCGGGTAGGTCTAGCATTGTCTGCCTGCAACCAGTGAAAAGGTTTTCTTGATAAAAGTGTGTGTGTTCTGGTGTGGTTTGGCCTGAGATGTTAACAATTTCAGGACTTTCCATGTAAAACCGAACTGAGTGGATACGGAGATGTAGTGACAGATGTGAGTGTTTGTGTGAGTGTTTGGACATAATAGACCTCAGCAGCACAACATACATTTTGACTTGTCAAACACTTGTGTAATAAATAACAGAAATAATGGCTTCATTCCATTTAGGTATTCCAGTTCCCAGGTCGGGACATAGTAATGCACCTAATATAAATAGAGCCATCACTAATGTAATTAGTTACACCTGTGCTTTCCCTGCTACAATGTCTGCTGCAAGAAAGGCTATCAACAGGGGAATTTTAAGTGTGTATATGTTTGACAAAAAGAGCAAGGTATGAAAAGATGAAGTTAAAGTGTGTCTATCTGCAACACACTGTTTGGAAAGAAGTACTTAAGGAGCTGTTAATGAGTTATAGCCCTGTGAAGAATGTCCTCTTGAGGATCCCTGTTAACACTTGAGTGTAGGAATGGTAAATAAAAACTTCTGTGTGAGTTAAGTCTTACATGACATAATAGGAGGAGCGTCAAACTGTGATTCTACAAAGTTTAAGGTACTTCCGGAGCTACAGTAGATTTTACTTAGGAAACCAAATAGGGCAGCTTAATTTACCTTAACTGAACAGCTTCGGAGTCATTGGAATGGTTATATGACTTTTTCCGGGTTGAGTGGTGGTCGTCTCGCTCCCCCCCTAGCACCTGTGAGCAGAAAAACCACCCTTGCAATTTTCGGCCGGCGAGCTGCCGGCCTCAGCGTCAGGAAGTATCGCGTGATATCAGGTCTCGCGATGTAACGAATTGCTTCACGGCACTGCGCACGTACGCCCCTTCAGGAACCGGCTGGCAAGGTAGCAATGGAGTTTTTCACACTATTGTCATGGCTGAGCCGGCTAAAAAGAAGCAGAAAGGTAGGAAAGCATTTTTGGAGGAACAAAGAAAGAGGAAACGGTAGACTGACCGAGCGAGGAGTCAGACACAAGTAAACATAGGAGCTGCCAAATATCTATTCCAAAGCTGTAGCTGTAGAGAAACCTGCTAGCAAAAAGCGAGAAAACAGCGAAGAAATGGCCAAAACTGCATAGCGCCTCTTTAACAAAAATAAATTAAAGATGTGGTGAAATACATACAAAAAAACTAAACAAATCCTTACTAGAATAAATGTTAATAAATGTATGAAATAAGGTGTATACAAACGTGGACCCTTAAAAACTCCATTCTGACTATAGATTTGTTGAATCTAGTTAAAACATATTTACACCCTCCAGATGTTAAGTTATATTACAAAAAATATAGTTAGTTAAATATAGAGAGGATTTGTGGCTGGCTTGTTAAAAACACTGTTAAAATGAATCCACTGTCAGTGCCATGCAGTACAAGCTACAGTATTCATCATTCATTGGCCAACATTAATTATCTACTGTGGCAATCCTGTGTGTTCTTGAACAACATTCAACAGTCTATAATCTAATCGCCAGCTTATTCTAGTAAATGTATGAGCAGAGGCTTGACAGAAACACTTTTAACCAATATATCTTAAATCAATGAATGCTAAGAGATATTTACAGCAAAATTCTTAACACATACAAATAGAGTTATACTAAACACAAGCTAAATCCACATTTCCAAACTTTGTCACATTTACAGACTTGCTGACTTTAAGCGGTGGTAGGCAGTATATTTTTTGGTGTCATTGGGCAAAAATTCCATAATAACCTTTCAGCATATTGTTACTCAAGTGGTCTGAGAGACAACCAGGCCTCTGCTCTGCACCTCCTCGTGGCTCAGTTGTCAGGCTTTAGAAAGTATATCCATGACAGGAGACTTTGGCCAATCACAGGTCATTTTAGAGAGAGAGAGAGAGCATTCCTATTGGCCGTTCTACACATGCAGACAGAGAAGGGAGACGTGGAGCTGCAGGAAGATGTAAATATACTGTATTTATATAGTGCTTGTCTAGTCTTAACAATCACTCAAAGCACTTTTACATTGTACTGAAACCATTCGTCATTCATACACTGGTGGCTGAGGCTGCCACACAAGGTGCTCAATCAGCTCATCAGTGTCTTGCCACATGGTACGGCCAGGAATCAAATCATCTACCTTCCGATTGGTAGACGACCGCTCTACCACCTAAGCCACAGCCACCCCTCGGTTTTTATAGCATCGTCACTAGACCTTAGCGCCACATACAACAACAACAAATGATGCTAATACTTGTGCACTTTTCCTATATTAAATGCACGTCCATTCTCGTAGTAATTCACGTAATGTTTTGCTCAACACAGATGGGGCTTTATTACTTTTACTCGGAACAGATCCCACCTCTGCCTGCTGCTCTGTGGACGTGTGTGTGTGTGTGTGTGTGTGTGTGTGTGTGTGTGTGTGACGGCCGGCGAGCCGCAGGACACGCTTGTGGAGTTCAACGCCGAAAAGACAGTTAACCACAGGTTCCCGTTAATCTTATGATGGACATGTGTTGTGATATTTAAACAAACGAACCGTCAACGGCGAAATAAAAGCCTCTTATTTATGAGAGCGGTCTGAGAGACCTCCAGCTCACAGCGAGGTGTCTGAGCAAGACTGGACGAGCGACGAGCTAGAGGCCGGGGCAGGCGCTTGCTGGCTGTCGCCTCACTTCATGGAGGTTCTCAACTCCGAAAACTTTGAAGCAAATTGTCAATTTGGCATCAATTTTCGTAAGACTGCCTATATTCGAAATCTAAACAGTTAATTTCTCGCCTAAAATGTTGTCAGAAGTGAATTTAGTGATGAATAAGATTGTGAAAATTGTTAAAAATGTCCCGTTGTTGGTTGTTGCTCTGTCTGCAAGTTTCCAAGTTGGCAGTGGGCGTGACTTATAAGTTCGACCAATCAAGTACACCTAGGAAAAGGGAAAAGGGAAAAGACCCTGCTCTGGAGTAGGAGCTAAAAAAGTACGCTTCTGAGGCCAGAGGAACTTAAAAATCTCCCGGAACACGACAAAGAAAGTGTTCTAGGAACGTTTAGTTCTAAGAACTGCAAAAATCCCTCCGGTCGGAAATGTATGTATTTCATTGCCTACTGATTAATTTACTTTAGGGAGATGTATTTTTTATTTTCACTTGGTAGTTATCTCATTTCATATTGATATATTTCATCAGTTTTTTATTTATTTTATTGTCTATTAGTTTATTATTATATAAATAATTATGAAGACCAATCTTGTAGAACTGGAGGTGGGAATGTCAGTTGAAATGACCTGTATGAGGAGGATGAACTCTTATTTAAACTTTATATATAGGCCTCCACTTATCTTCATGTGATACATTTCACAGATGTCAAGGTAAAGGATCATACATTTTTTCATGTATATCATATATTGTATCATGTTTGAGTCTGTGGCTATATCATAGAGCCCTAATGAATAATGCTTGTCTTTAGATTCCTGACAGTTTACAGCTTGACTCCAGAGAGCTGGAGGTGCTCAGTCCACACAGAAGACAGTGACATGAGACAGTAGTGCTACATGAGGTGTGGTTGCAGGCTTTTGACTTTTACAAAACATTTAACCCAACCAAACCGCTTGTACACAACACACCTCATGTGGCACTAGACTGTGTCCACTTCCAGTGTTATCCAGTGTGCTGCCATTTGTTTCTTCTACTGTTTAGTATACTTGTTTTTTAATTAATATTTTTTCAATGTTTTATTCAAAGTCATCAGTTCATCTGTTTGATTCTGTCAAATACAACAATAAGTACCACTGAGTTCAACAAATGATTAGCCATGTTATTTTTCTAATTAATAAATAATTCCAGATGGCATTTCAGATGGTAGTGTGATTGATTGATAGATAGATAGATAGATAGATAGATAGATAGATAGATAGATTGATTGATTGATTGATTGATTGATTGATTGATTACATGATTTCATCAGGACTCCCTGGAAAAAGAGATATTGTATCTTGATGGGACCTTTCTGGCTAAATAAAGGATTTAAAAAATAAATAAATAATCCAAACCAGATACTTAAGGGCAAATTCGGTATTGTATGTATTTATCTCTATCACACACAGCCTCTGTGGAAATACTGGACTTAAACATTGGTTTTGCCCAGGGCAAACATTTTATCATTTAAGAAAAAGTAGATGTGTGTGATAAATACAAATACCTTTGGAGATGCAATAACAGATTTTTAAAAAAAAAATACATTTAGGTATTTCTTCTAAGGTTTGCACAAGGAAAACATGTGACCGAATCACAGAGTCACGTAAATGCTGCTCCAGATGGAGCATAATAAAAGGATAATGGAGTTATAGAAAAAAAAGTCTTGGTTAAGCAGCATTATGGCTGAACAGCAGGAGGTACAGGGGATAAACATGAAACAGAGAAACTGCAGGAAGAGGCCGTGTCTGCTAGCTACAGAGGACCAGTAGGACATAAACACACCAGTTTAAATGTTCATGTTTGAGCCAGCAGCAACACTAGCCTGAACCATAAAGACATACCATACCTGCAGCAGGGAATGATGGAGACAGGAGCCAACAAAGCACACTGTCGCTGCGGGAAATTTGACCATGGACTGCTGATTGTGTTGGATGCTGTTGACGGCAGCACAGGTGCAGCAGGGTGTTGTGTTTAACAATGGGTGGCTTGACTTTCTCCAACGCATGAAAAAAACATAAACACATCTCAATATACTGTAATATGATCTGTGTTGCTTTTGTAATTTAGCTTAGTTTAGGTAACTTATTCCACTCTGCTAAATGCTGTGGGGATAACAAGTTTAAAAAGGTTGACCATGTGTTCATTATGGCACCAGCAGGTACCAGTAATTTTACTTTATACCCTGTTTTCTTCCCCCCATAGTCCCACTTCCCCAAGCCCCTGCCTCCCCATTAAGCTTTATCGCCTTTCTCCACCTGTCCACTCATCCTGGCCACCTGACTCCCACATCCTTCTTCTTATTTCCCAATCAGTACTTTCACCAGCCCCTTTTCCCCAGTCAGTTGCCATGATTGTCAGTTTTGTTTGTCTCTTGCTTTTCAGCCATCCTTACCTGAACATGAACCTGTATCTCTTCCTGCTGCTGCCACGTTATAATAGATCCCACTTCAGTTCTAGGCAAGACCTGCCCTAAGAAGCAGCCTGATTGGTTGAGGTTAGGCATTGACCTAGAATAGTTACGTTTAGGATTGCCAGTTGGTCAGGGGATAGGACCTGAACAAATCGGGGTCTGTTACCTCGTGCGAGCATGGATGCCTGGCTAATCGTAGCGCGCAAATGCTATTGAAAGGTGGGTCTTGCCTAGAACTGCAGTGGGTTGCATAATAACGCCGGCCTGCCTGTAGGCTTATGTATCTTCAATTACTACTGTAGCCCTGTACAGCTAGGGTTTCCTTAATGAACTGCTTCACAGCCCTGACTCCCTTATGTCCTGATTCAGAACTTTTACATTGATAAGCATAAAACCATGACATGATGTGCTTAGGGGTTAAACTGATAGATGCAGACAGCTCTGTTCACCAGCTGTCTAAGCAAAGTGCTCATCTGAAAAGGATGTGAGACAGTCACCTCGATTGTTTGTGTACAAGACTCACACCGTTCATGGTCTTTTTAAATAGCAAGAACACACAACACACTCCTTATTTTTTTAAACATCAAAATTATACAGAGTGTTGTTTCTTCTTTAATCAAACCATTTTGGGCCAAGCATAAGTAGTACTACCGCTAGCCTGAGAGAGAGAGCATGTCAAGTTAACCGCAGACAACAGAGGATTTTTTTTTGTTCCTTCACCAATTAACAAAATAAGACTAATTAACTACAATTTGCAGAAAACAGTTATTGTGGTGTGTGAAATCAATGGTTGCGGGTTTAATTTCTCACTTGCAAAGACAATGACAATTATGTAAATTGAGAATCAAGATTTCTTGTGTTTTGAAAATTTAAACATTTTCAAAATACTGCAATAAAACTGATTAATCTAAAAGCCCTATTTGTTGTCACATAGCAGTAAAACAGATTACGATGATATCCACTGCCTTCCTTTTTTTGCTGAAACGTGACAATGGCGATGAACGTCTGTTTTAAACAAGTGTAAATTGTACATAGAAAATTTGATGTGTAGAGAACGTAAGTGCTGTTTCATCCTCTCACCTCACAGACTTTCCTCAAACATTATTTTCACAATTGTTATTTCAAACTCATCCATAGCACGACTTGCCTGTGCATGCCACATCTGACATTTTGTATTTGGATCAACAATTCATCCATTTTCATGCCTGACGTATTAACTCACAACATGGTGCTCCTTACATTTACTCAACCTGATTAATTTGCACAAGGATGTGTTATATAACAGTATGTTAGTCTGAATGCCACATATGATAAAGCTATTAAAGTTTTCACTGCTTTGTTTTCATAAATTCATTAACTGTTAACATGAAGATGGTACATCATTTTACCCAACATTGTGTTCATGGCATTTAGCAGCTAAGCAATCAAAAGGAGTTCAACCGTGAATGCTGTATTGCAGCGACTTCTTTGTGTGGTGCCCTAGTCTCGCTTTGCCAGACCCTTCTCCAAAGCGCGCTGAAAGGGGGTCTGGCTACTCCACGCAGCATTCGGGGATGGGAGGAAAACGTGCTCTGGTTTAATGGCATTTCTTTAAACCAATCAGAATCGGCATGGGCGGTGCTAAACTCCGCACAGAACTGCTGCAAAATAGTCGTGCGAGAGAAAACTCAGATTGGACAGATAGTCTAGCTAGCTGTCTAAATTTACCATACATAGATCTGAGGAGCAGTCAACAATAGTCTTCATAAATCCACCAAATTTAAAATCCCAACAAAGAAACCGGAAGGAAACGGAAAATACATGCATCCGGTGGAATTTCCTGCAGCACCGGAGCAATCCCGGAAGTGGAACGCGAAGGATGTAGACTAGTCGCGCCCTAACAATAACCCTTCTTCGTTTGGCATGCTTGTGATGATTGTGCAACGTTGAAAATGTAATACACCTGGACCTTATCCATCTAGGAACAATTAAAAATACACACCCCGGTCTCACGGCAGTTCGTGTAAATGTCACGTTATTTTTAATCTATTGATACGTGTTCACGGGGACGTTTTTTTCGTTTTTTATGTGGTGGCCAGCACAAAATGTGAAGTAATGTATTTCAATGGGAAGCATATTTCGTGGTCACAGCACGACAATGGTAAGGAGTAGTATAAAGAGCCGAAAATCCACATAGGGTGGGTCAAACAACACAGGCCTTTCACCCAGGTGAGTGGGGATCGCGTCCCACGTGTGGCGTTTTGTTTCCCGTAGTCTTCCTAATCACAACCGTCCTTTTTATTGTCGCGCGTCCCCAGCAGCCGTCTCCCGGCGTGTGAGGCGCCCTTTCCCCGTAGTGTTTTTCCTAAACCCAACCTCCGTCATCCCGTTATTGTCGCGCGTCCCCTGCAGCCATCTCCCGGCGTGTGAGGCGTCCTTTTCGGCCGTCTCCTGGCGTGTGAGGCGTCCTTTCCCCGTAGGGTATTTCGTGCTGGCCACCACGTAAAAAAACAGAAAAATGTCCCCATGAACATGTATCAATAGATTAAAAATAACGTGACATTTACACGAACTGCCATGAGACTGGGTTGAAATACACTATATGAACATGATCTCTGCATGGCTACTGCTGGTCATATTCCCTCTTTTCTTTCTGCCTTATGTTTTCAGTCTCTGTTAAGAAGAACTGGGTTGACTTTTGCCCCTTTCAGCCATGCACCTCGCTATGGAATGTCAACGTCGTTTGATGGCAATTTAACATTTTCTTCACGTCTGAACAAGCACCCAACTCACTTTTACGTTAAAATCACGATGACAGTCTAATTCGGTTGGGCCTGCAGTCGGAGGAGGTTTCCGTAACACCTGCAACACAGCGTTCACTAACAAGTCTGACCTGAATGCCATCAGATCAACGTAGGTCACAGCAGCCACAGTAATAATTGCACCAGCTGTCTCCCTCCTTATATTTCCAAGATTCATTCATACCATCTGCATGGATGAAATCAAGCTATGAAGAGCCAGCAAAACACTTTGCATCTATGCAAATAAATCCATTAGTGATGTGGCCTGTGCGAGAACACAACACACTCTTCCTTTATTACCTATCATTACCCAGTACCATGTTTAAATGAAGCCAGAACAGACATTTACATATTGCACCTACAGAGTTAGGAAGTGGAATGAGCTTGTTCGGGCTCCCCTCGTTCTTTAAAGTAAAAGTTTGATTAATTTTCTTCATAGTCAGTTTTAGGTGACTCAATGTTGCACCACCCCCGCGGCTCAGATGAAACTTCCCCGATATCATTATCAGTTTAAAAGATGAACAACTGCGATAGAAAATATCAGGTTAATTAATACAAAGTTGAAGATTAGAAATCAACTATAAGTGTGTTTCCATCCTCCTGTTTTTATGTGCATTTTCAATTTGTGGATTTAAAAGCCTGAGTCTAGATGCCGGCAATTTGATGGTCACTCGTTGCGCCCTTGTCTTCTGCAATGGTTTATTGGCACCCAACTTTAGAATAAACACCATCAGCGGATTATCTGGATGCAGCCAACTCCTAATATTTGTATAATTGTGGTGGATGGAAGTGGGCATCATTTGCATTTTCATTTGCCAATTTTCTTGAAATTCGATTAAAAGCTTTACTAAATTTGGATGGAAACTTGAAAGACTTGTGAGAAACAACACATCATTGAGTCATTGTCATTTGCATGTATTAATAAGCTAAAGATTATGCTGTTAAATAAAAACTAATAATATAATCGGCTGCTTAAATGTATTGACTTTTAGACTCTGGAGCCATTTTGAATGACTTATTACTCAAAGCTTTAAACACAAAGCAGTTGGTGCTAGTTCATTTGAAGGGCTCTTATCTAGGAGATCCAACTGTGTTAACACAGGAAAATGGATCTTATTACAACATTGGGCTCTTCCCCTGCCCCTCTCTCACCCCGTCGAGCTGCTATGAAACCAGGTTGGCTATGACAGCATGTTTGACTATGTTGTTCTGTATGTCTCGTAGGCACTCTTTTCCAAAACAGAGTGCAACTGAACTCAGTTATGTGTATCAGACTGCTGTTACCCTGCAGTCATTTGTCATGTCAGTTCTTGAAGTCATCATCCATCACACACAGACACAATCACACTTTAAAGGGACCAAGAGTTTCCCTAAAGGAGATGTCTCTCAGTTTTACTTGCACACAGTTTCCATACAGCAGTGTGTGCTGTTAGATAACACTTTCTGGGTTTTGTGAATTAAAAGTACAATTCCTGATTGTTCGTACAAACCAACAAAGTAGGGTTAAAACCAGATCAGAGTAACACAAAGAACAGTTACATTTAATAGTTTTCTGTTGCTGTAAAAGGCTTGTGCAAATCAATAATACTTCAGATTTAGAAGTTATTGAACTTGTGTTTAAAAAAGCTTTTTCAATGAGTTGCTGTGATTTGGTTGGTTTAATGTGGGCCTGTAATTACTGATAGCATCTAAATTGCAGTTTTATTTTTGAAACAATCTAAGAGAGAACTGTTCACTCTCTGCGGTAGAGCTGATGATTTGTAATTAAAACATGCAGCAGATTTTAGATGCAGTACAATTTCACTTTTTCTATTTTGCACCTACTGTTGTGTTATTATTAGGGCTGTCAAAATAACGCAGGAACGTAAAAAAATTAACGCAGATTAATCCATTCCATATTGACGTTTGCATACAGACGAAAATCTGGTGCCACTGATATGTCTGCGCTTCTCTCTGCTGCTCTGAAACAGACGTTAGAGGAAACACAAACCCCGCTGCATGTGACGCTAGATAACACTATACTCAACAGCAGCTAACGTTAGCCTACCGCTAGCTAGTAGCTGGATTAAACACGGTTACAATGCTGACAGCTAACACTAAACGGTGTAAAGTTTGACTGTGTTTTACTGTAGAGGATTCAACACCGGGATGTAACAATCTGCAGCTGCCGTCGGAGAAACAACACAGCCGGTGCGTTCAATGAAACTGGTAAACTACAGCTTCGTGGTGCATTTGAAGTTATTGTAAATGTCCTTTTCCTATCTGGTTGTTGTTTTTGTCGTTCAACAGCAATTTACTAGTGAAATAAGTTATTGATATTGTTATACATTATTATTAAATCATTTCATTTTGACCATATGGCCTTAGCAATAAACAAGCCGTTATTTAATGTCACCAACTGTTGTTTAGTACCCTTTTTTTTCTTTTCTTTTTTTACTTTCTTAAAAAGTATCGGTTCAGGCACTGTTAATTATGTATGCGATTAATTTCGATTAATTAATCACAGAGTATGTAATTAATTAGATTACATTTTTTAATCGATTGACAGCCCTAGTTATTATAGTCTTTTGTATAATTGCACTCTTCCAACTTTGTTTTGCAACGGGTGCACAGCAATTTCACTGTCTGTGTCGTTCCAGAGTGCATGGACAAATGCTGTATTTTGTCGTTTAATTTGGAGGACTAAACTCATTACATGTCTTAGTGGAGAAGAGTCAGGGGCTACTATTACAAGAGCATTTGTCAGTTTATCAACAGCAAATAAGGTACATGTATTCATATTTTTGTTAGACTTTATTACAACTGTAGATGTGAAGTGCCATGAAGAACATGGAGTTTTGTGCTTGGCTATCCAACACGTTATTGTTGGGGGAATTTTAATAATATGGTATTGTCACAAACCCTTATCTGTGGAAATGTATTTTTAGCAGAAATAGTTTGATCAATAGACAATAGAAATACTTGTGATTTTGGAACTAAAATATTGACCGGTGTCCTTAGTGTTTTGTGATTATACTGCATAACGTTTAAAATGGGTGTGATAGTCATACACAAACAAAAAAGATATGAAAAAGTGTTGTACTGAGCGAGGCACATGGAGTGTTTATATTGAACTGGGCTAGTGGTTAATTTGATGGCAGCGCTTTCATTTTCACTGTGTTTCCTCACAGTGTTGAAAGAGCAGGAATAGGAGTAAGAATACTGACCCATGAGCTGGCAATCAATAGGTTGAGGCTGTGTTGTTTTGTCCTCCTGGTGCTGCTGAGACTGCTGCATTGAATGTGAATGAGAGTGTTTACTCTGAGAGTGGATAGGTGTTGTCAGTCCTGGTGTAGTCCAGCATCATTCAAACAGCAGCTCGAGTGATTTTACGTCATCGCTGAGAAAGGACAACAGCAGCATTCAGCTTTGGAGACGTAGAGGACATAAAATTTACAAGATAATTACCTCTTCTGAAAAGTCCGTCATGTTTTGATTTGACGAGATAAACGCTACTAGCAACTGCGTGGAGGAGGGGTGGGGGTGGTGCGCGATCATCGAAGGCTTGCATCATGTGGCTGCTCCAACAGTGTTGTCATTACTTTGAATTCCCCATGGGGGCGACAGAAACTACGCACTACAGCTTTAATGGATGTACATTGCTGGGACAAAGCCTGACATCTGGCGCATAACAGATGCGCCAGATGCAGTGTTGGGGAAGTTACTTTTAAAAAGTAGTGCTCGTTACTCGTTACTTTTTAAAAAAGAAAGTAACTTTTTACTTTACTCGTTACTTTTACGTTACTTTTATGTTACTTTTAAAAGCAGGCATCTCTGGCAGAGACTGAAGTTAATTATAAAAAAACTATCTTTGACCATAAAGCCAATCTCTGGTTTATCAGTGAAGTGTCCGAACTACACTGCAGACTGGATTCTCTACTCACAGAGTGACGGCTGATTCATAATGAACAAGTCCAGCGCGGGTTGAATGCACATCAGCAGGTCATCGGCATTACACGGTGTTAGTGTATACTATGTAATGTCTGTATCGACTTGTACCGGTCGCGCAGCCACGATGGTCCGTGCATTGTCGTAGACACATGCAGCCTCTTTTCTGGAAATCCTTGTGTGTCCGTGCAACCGACACAAGTCCGACACGTCCGACACGGTCCGCTGCGTGTATGTATGAGGCCATCTCCACCGCATCCATCTGTGAGGTTGTCAGCTTTGTGTCTGCCTGGCTCAGAGCCCCATCCATCAAAAAGCCACGAGGCTTAAAACGCTCTCAAAAGTTAGCTTTGGCTGCTTCTCGCTTGGGTTAGGGTTAGGGTTAGATTACTCTGCTACCAGCCTCTGTCACGTCCCGTGTGGAGCTTGTGAGCGCGCAGCTGAAAAGGCAGTGTTGCTGTCAAATCTGTCCCTGGGAAAAGTAACGTTGCGCCGAATTGAAAAAGCAGCTACATTTCGTTACCAAATTTTCAGTAGTAGTGCGTTACACTGCTTTTTACCCAAAAAAGTAGTTACGTTACTGTAATGCCCAACACTGGCCAGATGTCCCTCACCTCTTGCTATCTCCACCAGTATGGTAGTGATTGGTTTGAAGAAATACAAACAAGCCAGAGCGTTTTTTCCCCTGTCCCAGAATAGATGTAGCCAGACCGTACTGACAGCATTTTTAAAGGGGTTTGTGTGCTCTTACTTCATGTATGAATCTTAATGATAGTGTTTTTGTAACTGTTTCTGCAGTGGAATTGACTCGTTTGAAGGCTGCAGTTGCCACCATTTTGCTTCCTTACGAATTCATTCTTCTTGTTTTATCAGTGAAGAAATGGTTAAGAAAACAGCCATCCTACAAATGCAATGCATCTAGGGGGATTTCTAAAAAGTCACACACGCTCTTGAAACTAATTTGAATTTAAAGAATTTAAAGTTTCTGTTTTAAAGTTTTTTGGCTGTACAGGTCTTCAGCACTCACTACCAGGAGCCAGGTAAATGCATTTTAAATGACATTTTGGACAAGTGCCATAAAGTAATAGTCTATTGCAAACTGTTGCAGTGATTGTTCTAAGATCACCATCACAAGTCTTGTTCTTCTTTAAAGTGATGGGACTGCAAAAACTAAGAGAAGAGTGTGCCCATACTCCTTCCTAAGCACGCTACTCAGAATGGCCCCCATTCAAAGTAAAATAAAAGAAATGATGTCCACTCTCTGCTTTCCAATATCTACATTCATGACTTGACCTCAGTACCTACTTCAACAGGAGGTCTGATTGCAAGTAACTCTTTGCCTGTGACATCTTTTTTTCCGCTCTCAGACGCCTCTCTTTGCCAAAGTTTAAAGAATCAAATGGCAGATTAACCAGCTGATGTGTTTTCAAAGGCAATTGCCATGCTGGTATAGAGCAAAGCCAGGAAATGCTGTAGTGTAATAAGTGTTGAGGGGCCTTTGACATATTTCACACATTGCTCAATGTTGCTAGCATGGCTTGTTTGAAGTGTTTTCGCCACATCCACAATTGACATTTAGACAATAATTATTATTATTATTATTATTATTATTATTATTATAAAGCATTGAGTGGATGAGCTGGATGGTTGACACATTACTGCATGCACTCAAGATACATGTTCTACATTGCATGCCATTTTCTTCCACTGTTTTAAATTTTTACCACAAAGGCATTTAAAAAGGGGAGCTTGTGACACCGTACACCTGCTGTCTATTTGCAGTGCTTTGGGGCTTTGTTCTATTACCTTTTACTCACCACAGCTCAATGTTAGTGCAAACCCCCATTCAGTGCCAAAATCACAGTAGCACAGCCATTTCTAGCCTCACTCGTATTTTGGTAAGAAGATATTGTTTTAAAGAGTCAATATCTACATTACACTCTAATTGCACCTGCCTTTCAGTCATAGGTTCATAATATGTAAAAGGTTTGGTGCATATATTCATTTAAGGAGCTCGTAGAGTAGATACAGGCAGAAACATGCCATTTCAGATCAGGTAGCAGGCAGACCAAACGTACTGAGTGGCTGATGAATAGGACTTAGCATGTAGCAAACTTAATACACATTTTTATCAAGAGTGAAGACTAAACCAACGCTAAAAAATAAAAATATTCAACTATTTGCTAATATGTTAGACTTAACATAGTAACTTGGGGATATCAGCGTCTTTCTCAGCTTGTTTATATGTTATTCACAGTCTAATACAGTAACAAAATAAATGCAGCATATTTCTGTGATTATTTGGAAATTACAATAATATTCTGTTTCAGTTGTTACTTTAACTTCTCACAGTTTATTGTAGACAGGCACAGTAGATAACACAATAACTACATTTAACAGTTTCCTAAAATGTCAATATTGATTGCAATGAACTTCATTATTTCTCAGGGCTATAGACAATTGCTTAAGATATGCATTATTGTGAATATTATGCAAAATAAGCAATAAAAACTTCAAAATCAAATACCTTTATTTCAAAGAGCAATGTCAATGTCAACATGAATACTGCTACTTTCAAAATATGGGATGGACGATGCTGACAAGAGATTTCTAGTAGCTAACAGATATAGCCTGGTAGTGTCTGCTTTAGACTATGGCAATAAACTTCAATTCTTTAATTACTCATCAGAGACTGCCCCTAACCCTTACCAAATGTGAAGGGCATAACCTTTAGTTGACTTTTTTTTAAATTTAAGACAAGTTTTGAACACTTTTTCAAATTCTTGTCATAAGTGATTTATCTTACCTACAGTAACTTAAGCTTTACCCTGAATAACACAATGGGTCTAAGAAAAGGACCAAGGCAACAAATACACATCATTAGCAATATTTGGTAAACTACACTATTAAGACTATTTAAGGAACATTAAGAACTTTTTGATTACATGAGTAAGAACATTTAGCATACAAGCATCTTTGGCACATTTTGGTGGAAAAAAATGCCCACAGGCTCGTGTTTTTCCTCCTAAAATAGTCCTGTGAGTTAGATTAAAATCTCCTCAAAAGTCAACTTAAAATATTTACATATGTAATCTGCAATATCTTTTCTGCTGTCTGTAAAATATACTTTCATAATAACATTTTGAACATATGCAGAATTGGCAACATTTGGAAAACAAACTTAAGAACATTTTGAAAATGTGCATTAAGGCCATTTTGTAACTAAGTTTATTATAGTACAGTAGAACATTTTGACAATATGCATCAATAATATGCATCAATAAAAACATTATTCAGGTATGAAACTGTAAGGTAGGCACCTGTGCCACTGCGAGCTAGACTTGCAGGTTACCTCTTAAAATAGTCCTGTGAGGTAGGCTTGTGTTTTTACGTCTTAGTTTTCGTGGATCCAGGAGAGATGACCATCACTTTGGTAGCCGCTGTTCCTCTCTGCAGCATTATTCCAGTGTTTCCAGTGTCAAACCACAACAAACAATTATAATCATAATAATAAATATAACTATACAATCAGGAATGTACAGTAATAATGCTATTTTCCTGCTGCCTCCATCTGCCGATTGGCCTCTCTTACCGGTTAACAAGTGTTGTTCCTCGGATGCAGGCATTCGGCTAATGTTACCAAAATTAAACAAAAAAACACCCAAAAGTAATATTGTTTTGGCTATTCAAATCTAAGCTTCACTGATAAATGACACGTTCAATTCCCTAGCAAGAAAAGCTCCTGAGCATCAGATTGATATCAAACATTCTTGGCAATATGAATAAGAGTTTAATTACCGTTTAATTTGTAGATGCAGAACCCGATGCATGTTGATGAAGAACAATTGATGAGGTGTAGCACATGATATCTAAATTGTGCGTCCTCTTCAGGAAAATCTCCTATCCAAATGATGGTTCCTGAAGTCCCTCCAGGAGTTGATGGCAAATTATTTCTGTATTTTTTAAAGAAAATTGACCAAAAGCAGTAGCCTCAATTTAAAAGACTAACATATCAAACTTCTGACCGTGCTCCAAATTCCCCAGTCAACTCTCAGTTTCCAAAAAAGACTGTAGTGTCCTGTAATTTAAAACATCAGCATACTGTTTAGGGCCTCTGTCCTGTTGCTCCAAGTTAAGCAGCCCACAATGCATTGCTAACTACAGTACTAAACATGAAAACAGTATTTTAGTGTTGAAAATTGGCTGTAAATTTACAGCAATTGCTTACAGTGTGCTCTTTATTGGTCAATACATTTAATGAATGCAGCTTTAACATACTGTAAAATCAGATTCCAGGGAGAACTATTTTACTCACTTTCCGTTAGGGGGAGTTATAAAATATTCTTGAATAGTAAGACATATTTTTCATGAAACTGGTACTGGTGCCACTTTTTTCATCTTATTTTCAAAGAACGGAAGGGAAAAGTTAGTCTGCCATCATCACTATGCAGGGATGTTTCCAAATATGGACTACTCTTCCTCCCTGGGTGTTGCCTTTATAGTGTGATTGTCAAGTTCATTAATTAGCTAGTTAGACTTGAAATAATGCAGACTTGCCTTAAGCCTTAGTAAGTGTTGTCAGCATTAGGAGAGGAGAATTTCATGCTAATGAGGAGAAGCACGTATGTCGGTCGTGACAGGAAAATTTAATGAAGAAACTGCAATTATTTAATAACATCAAAGGGTTTTCATAAGCAGTGCACATTTTACCAAGGACTCAAAACAAAACCTTACTGATAAATGGGCTTTGTGAATAACAATTACTGCAGGATGCGGTTTCATTAATGCAATTTTGTGCAACTCAAAAATGGCTCAAATGTGAATGTCAAAAGGTTTTTGCTAAACTGAATGACAAATATTTTTGGTGTTAGTTAGAGACTACAAAAGCCTATTGCCACTGCAGCTCTTATTTCTCTCTCAAATATGCAAACCCACACTACAGGTCTGTGCAGGTGTAAATATGCTATTCATGAGGTTCACACTACATAAAGCTCTTTCTGGCATAGTGGACAAAAGATAAAGCTGATGAGCATATTTTATTTATTTTTAACGGTGAGCTTATTCCATTGTCAGACCTCTAATTTTAGCAAAAATCACAAAGAGAAATAAAACAATATTGCCTTAGTGAGTAATTTGGGCCTGTTTCAACATAACTTTGTGAGTGGAAAAATCACGTGTTTTTAGAGGGGATACTCCGCTTTAATGCACAGCAGAAATAATGAGAGAGATGCTGCTGAACTGAATCTGAATCTGCTGTCAGGCGGTGCGCTCCAGTAGCCGTTGAGACTCGCTGATGTGAAACAAAACAACACATGAAAGCAGCCCATGAGCTGTGACACATAAAGAACACCCTGCAGAGAAATCCAGATATAAGATTTCAATTTAGCTTCATGTGTTTCTTATATATTTCAATTAAATACTAATTGAAAAGATTTTTCTTTCACTCCAGGTGTGCAGTAGGCTATATTCACGACCTTCTACTCGTGGGATTGCTCCATTTCACCTTATGTCATTATGCCATTTTGCAGCTGCACCGGGGCTCCATGCTGCGCTTAGCGCCGCCCATGTCGATTGTGATTGGTTTAAAGAAATGTAAACAACCCCTGACCGTTTTTTCTCCTATCCAGGAGTGTATGCGCCTGTTGGCAGACCTTCCTCCGCAACACTGTGGAGATAGGTCTGGCAATGCGAGACTAATTTGGTTTGACCACGGCCACAACCTATTACACGATAGGTTACTTGGGTTGCATTTGAAATAATTTGAATAAATTACATTCTTTTGAAAAAGTGACAGCTCCGCAGGAAGTCACTGCAACTGGCTATTGTTTGCCAACATATTTACAGTAAGAAACTTCCCGTATTTTATACGTCTTTATTTTTGTGCGGATTAATCAAAAGATATATAACATGTTAATTAGGGATCTTAGAGGTGCTGGTGAGTGGATTTATTTTACTGCGAAAACGTGCATTTTCTATAATGGCAAACTTTTCCTTTAAAATTACAACTAAAGCACTTTATATTTAGTAAATACAAGAAAGGTGTAATTCATTAGATTATTACAACTAACCGCTCACAGGATTCATATAGTCACAGTCATAGTTCACTGACCTCTGGGCTGACACTGCCTATAATCCTCTTCTCTCAGTTGTCACAGAACTGGAGCAGATATGCATATTTGGTTTGAAGATAGCTTGTCAGATGGCAGTGTGTGGAAAATATATTAAGGCCTAGAACAACAGACTGGGTTATTTATCAAAGCTGGGGATATTTTGCTGCTTTGGTCAAGTGACATCTTTGAAGCTGGAATCAAACTCAACATTTCTCACGTTCCAAATAACCAGGCACTGCTTGAAATAAGCCTAGTGTTGACAGTGGCTATGTGACATTTGGGTGGCAGTTTTACTGTAACAGGAGAAATAGAAACAATTAATCTTGACTCAGTTTTGTCATATTCCTACAATGATAGAATTCAACTCTGGCAGATTGAAAATTGTTGATGGGATTTTCCAGCCTATCCTTCCATCTATGGCAATCAACTCGTCTTTACCTCTCTGTCCAAGGCTGCTGCTGAGTCCCTTTACAAGACACTGATCCATCAAGCATGTTGCCTCTTGCATAACCTGTTCTCTTTAACCTCATTGAACTCATCTGAAATGGAAAATGTCATGTCTATATAAGTGAAACTGAGTAAAATAGAAATAGTAAACTCTCAAAATAATAATGTGTCTATTTCAGTATGGACAATATAATTTAAGAGTTAAAATGCTTAGCAGTACATATATAGTGGGGCAAAAAAGTATTTAGTCAGCCACCAATTGTGCAAGTTCTCCCATTTAAAAAGATGAGAGAGGCCTGTAATTTTCATCATAGGTATACTTCAACTATGAGAGACAAAATGAGAAAGAAAAATCCAGAAAATCACATTGTAGGATTTTTAATGAATTTATTTGCAAATTATGGTGGAAAATAAGTATTTGGTCAATAACAAAAGTTCATCTCAATACTTTGTTATATACCCTTTGTTGGCAATGACAGAGGTCAAATGTTTTCTGTAAGTCTTCACAAGGTTTTCACACACTGTTGCTGGTATTTTGGCCCATTCCTCCATTCAAATCTCCTCTAGAGCAATGATGTTTTGGGGCTGTCGCTGGGCAACACAGACTTTCAACTCCCTCCAAAGATTGTCTATGGGGTTGAGATCTGGAGACTGGCTAGGCCACTCCAGGACCTTGAAATGCTTCTTATGAAGCCACTCCTTCATTGTTTGGGATCATTGTCATGCTGAAAGACCCAGCCACGTTTCATCTTCAATGTCCTTGCTGATGGAAGGAGGTTTTCACTCAAAATCTCACGATACATGGCCCCATTCATTCTTTCCTTTACACGGATCAGTCGTCCGGGTCCCTTTGCAGAAAAACAGCCCCAAAGCATGATGTTTCCAACCCCATGCTTCACAGTAGGTATGGTGTTCTTTGGATGCAACTCAGCATTCTTTCCCCTCCAAACACGACAAGTTGAGTTTTTACCAAAAAGTTCTATTTTGGTTTCATCTGACCATATGACATTCTCCTAATCCTCTTCTGGATCATCCAAATGCTCTCTAGCAAACTCCAGACGGGCCTGGACATATACTGGCTTAAGCAGGGGGACACGTCTGGCACTGCAGGATTTGAGTCCCTGGCGGCGTAGTGTGTTACTGATGGTAGCCTTTGTTACTTTGGTCCCAGCTCTCTGCAGGTCATTCGCTAGGTCCCCCCGTGTGGTTCGGGGATTTTTGCTCACTGTTCTTGTGATCATTTTGGGTGAGATCTTGCGTGGAGCCTCAGATCGAGGGAGATTATAAGTGGTCTTGTATGTCTTCCATTTTCTTATAATTTCTCCCACAGTTGATTTCTTCACACCAAGCTGCTTACCTATTGCAGATTCAGTCTTCCCAGCCTGGAGCAGGTCTACAATTTTGTTTCTGGTGTCCTTTGACAGCTCTTTGGTCTTGGCCATAGTGGAGTTTGGAGTGTGACTGTTTGAGGTTGTGGACAGGTGTCTTTTATACTGATAACAAGTTCAAACAGGTGCCATTAATACAGGTAACGAGTGGAGGACAGAGGAGCCTCTTAAATAAGAAGTTATAGGTCTGTGAGAGCCAGAAATCTTGCTTGTTTGTAGGTGACCAAATACTTATTTTCCCGAGGAATTTGCAAATAAATTCATTAAAAATCCCTTTTCTCATTTTGTCTCTCATAGTTGAAGTGTACCTATGATGAAAATTACAGGCCTCTGTCATCTTTTTAAGTGGGAGAACTTGCACAACTGGTGGCTGACTAAATACTTTTTTTGCCTCACTGTACCAACAGCATTTATGTATATAAGTCCAGTAATGGGAATTATAATACCATAACATAATTACCAAATAATTACCAAAATCAAAATACGTACATATATTTTTTGCATTGAGTTGTGACCTAAAACTCAAGCACTATGATACCCTAGGGTTAACATGTTATGTTAAATTGTGTGTTAGCAGAGCACTAGTCTCGCATTGCCAGACCTATTCCACAGTGCTGAGTCAGACCATCAGATGGGGATTTGTCAAATTGCCTTTCACAGACAAAAGAAACCTGCCTGGATACTTGAATTTTAACCCTTGAACCACCTACAGGCAATAATGGTTACAGCTGCTATTGTGTGTTATTTTTAAACTGACTTGTTTTCATATATATATATATATATATTCCTTATAAACTCATACATTTCACGTATGCACAATAAAGCCTTTCATTTTCTCCTCCAACTCAATCAATAAGTCATTAAAGGTTTGCTACAAATCACTTCTAATGCAGTTTCTTCATTGATTCTTAAAAATAATTCAATTGATTTTAACAAGTTAATAGAAACATTTTTAAAGGGTGTTCATTACATTGTCTCTTGATGCTTGGGGCAGACTTTTAGAATCTATTAAGAAACAAGTCAAATGAATACTGATGATAAAATCACATCCCTTAGTTATAAGCCCATGATATCCAGCATCTCACTCAGATGAAACACATGCAGGTATATTGTGTATTGTATTAGGATAAACCTGAGATTGGGTAACAGAAACTGTAATGTTTCACATCAACATTGGCACTCACTCTGTCTTTACATGTTATTATTCACTGATTGAAGTGTCTCTCAGGTGTGTAATAGACTGGTTCCTAGTCCACTTAACTGTGGTGATGAAAACAATGATGGTGTCCTCACTCCCCCTTGGCCTCTTTCAAGAATGGAGGTGTGGCAAGGGGAGAATTATTCATGCATATTTTATCATTCCACCAACCCCAGCAGTCTTTCAACAGGTCACATATTATAGCCACAATATGCTGTTTATTTATAACCAGAAACTGACAGGAAAGCAGGAGAGGTTGTGGCCCATCCCGAAACACAAACTCTTTCAACCACTCCTCTCTGGTAGGAGGCTGCGGCCCATCAGGACCAAAACCTCACGCCACAGGAACAGTTTCTTCACAGCTGCAGTGGGTCTCATCAACAAGGCCCAGGACCCCCACTGACACATTCTGTCAGACTCTTAACCCCCCAGCCACAGTCTCTACTCGTAACATTAACACAGATCCTGGACTATTACCCCTGACCCTTGCGCATATTATATAAATTGTGAGCTTTTGCACATCACCTGATCAATATTTTTGCACACCCTGCACAAACCATACAGCCCTACCTCTTTCCCTTTCTAAAACAGTTATAGTACATATTTGTTTGTCTTTTTACGTGTCAGGGTGGCTGTGGCTCAGAGCGATTGCCTTCCAATCGGAAGGTTGGTGGTTCGAACCCTGGCCCTGCA
Source organism: Sander vitreus (assembly GCF_031162955.1). Lineage (NCBI taxonomy): Eukaryota > Metazoa > Chordata > Actinopteri > Perciformes > Percidae > Sander > Sander vitreus. The sequence continues at coordinate 21,738,175 of NC_135856.1, read as the reverse complement.
GAACTATGTTGAAGTGTCTTTGGCCAAGACACTGAACCCTGAATTGCTCCAGATGCTGTGACATCGGAGTGTAAATGTGTGTGAATGTTTATCTGAGCAGGTGACACCTTGTATTATATGGCAGGCTTCGGCCACAGTAAACGAACGTGGGCGAATGGTTCCTGTACTATGTAAAAGTGCTTTGGGTAGTCATTACATAGAAGCGCTTAATATAAATATATTCCATTTACATTTTACATGATTTTTATTGTAATATATCTATTCTGTATTTATGTTCTTGACTGTAGCAGTACTTCGCTTTATTGTTTATTCCATCTTTAATATGTTTATTGTATGCCCCAAATACACCAAGAGAAAACTCCTTGCAAGTAAAAGCTTACTTTGGTCATAAACCTGCTTCTGACATGACAAGGAATGGTCACATCCATAAGCTTTTGCAGTGTTTCTCGTCATTGTGTCATGAACTGGTAGGATTAATGCACACATTCATTTTCCATGCACGTGCACCATGTTAAATGATTGTATTTATGTGTGAGAGATTTGCATGATGTAAAAAAGGTTTAGTCCTAATCTGATTATTTAAAATTGTGCTTCAAATGTAATGGAAGTTAATAAACATATCTAACCATTCCTATGCAGGGTAACAATAACAAAAAGAAATTGAAAGGTGTACTTCAAAAAAATACATTTTTACAAATGTATGTGATTCTCATCATTATCCTAAGAAATCAAAGATTGCAGAAAGCAATGACGGACCCTATTCAATTCAGAGCCATGGAACTCACATGTAATAGGTTACTGACCACAGGGTGCCTTCGAAAAGCAAAAATGTACAGGTCATATTTCAAGGATAGGAGTGGAAAATAATTGGCATTGAGATTTATAAAATAGCAGACGTAAAAGATGTACTGACTCACCAAAAGCCATTAATAATTTATTTAGATTTATAAATGAAGGTGGCTCGCTTGAGTTTAGGATAAAAAACAATAGAGAAAGACATTGCGTTTCAAAGTTCATTCTTGACCTTTAAAATAGCATTTGACAAAAGAATTTGATCTCAAGCTCTATTGAGTCACTGTTCTGGAGCTTTGATCTTCGAGCTTTTGATCGTATCTCATGATCTCCGTCAGCAGATGGAGTTTGCCCCCGGTGTCATTGCAGATGTTCACATTTACAGTTTTCTTCTGAGCACTTTAAAGGAGCAGTGTGTAGGATTTAGAGGGATCTATTGGCAGAAATGAAAAATACAATTCATAATTATGTTAGGCATGGGGAGTAGGGACTGGTTAGGGTTAGGGTAAGAATACCTTTCATTTCCTTTATTTTCTTTGGACACTGTGCTGCAGGCACTTTGCTTGCCCTGCTTTTTCTTTGCACTCCACACAGCAATTGTCCTTCCCACATCTCAAACCAAACTCTGGCTCTAGAGAGAGCCTTTCACGTTTTATGTTACCTGAAGGGCTACTGTAGGTTCTACTACACGCTTAGAAAGGGAGGGGTAAGCAGAGGTGTAATCTGCAACCTCACCTCAACCCGTACATGCCACTCAATTCTACACATTGCTCCTTTTAAGGATTTGGAGAAGTTGTCATGGAAGCTTTAACGTTTCTGATCAAACTCCATCTGCAGGATTGTCTGACTTAGATTAAAAATTGACATTTTCAGATTACACCAGCCGCCAATTATTAACCTCAATTATAACATTCTATATACAAACCATCAACACTTAGTGATAAAATTGGGCCCAAGAAGACCTTTGTGCAGACATCAAAGGTCAATTTCTAGGTTTTTCCAAAGCTAGTTGATTTCATTAACGGAAGAAAAATGAGCTCCTGCATGTTTTTAATAGCACCCTAGTTATAATTATTAGTTGTCTGCATTTATCAAAAAAAGAAGCCTCTAAGAACAGATTTTAACACAATTAAAGAGGTAGCTTAAAACTTGGTTAAATATATGTATTGTCTTACAGGAAAAATATACAATATTCTGCTATAGGCTAAGAAGACACTGCACAATGGATGTAGCACCGCACTCTCTTGCTCTCAATTTAATTTTCTCAAGACAAACTGCTGTCATGCACACTTCCTAGTATAGAACCAATAGTATTGCAAGCAGAAGGTCACATGTTGGACTGCTGCTCTGTGTTTGTGTCTGACTTGAACAGAGAACAGAGGGTGAGTTTCCAAAATTAGTTTTTCTAGGCGTGTTAGTTGATTTTGCAATCTATGAATAGTAAATGTACAAATTCCACAGTAGGTCGTCACAGTTTGTTTGGCTACAACCTGCCTTTTTTCCGTGCTGCAGTTAGTGAGTGCGTTAAAAGAACCGTGTTATGCAACGATCGAATCAAAGAAACAGGCAAAGTCATTCGGAATAACTCGGATCGTGCAGACTTTTTGTGCTGAAGAAATAGGCATATACCATTTGCTTTGGACAAACAACAAGTAGCTCAGTGCAACACCAAAACAGTCAAAAAGTCCCCATGAAAAACATTAGGCCTACTTTTACTATTGATCAGTGCGTCTTCCTTATTCTGAACTGTACGGTTAGCAATGCCTAACGTTGACGTTGCAATACGGTTGAGCTGCTCTAAGAAAAAAGTACGCTCCTTATAGCGGAACTTGCCTGAGAATCATCACGTTTTAAGTTTTCTTTAGTATTAAACTAATCAAGTAATAGTTGTCTGAACATTTATGGGTACACTGTAAATAGAAACTTGTAATAGCTATTTCGGCATACTTTTTATGGTGCCAATGTGCCCAAATGGGTTTTTCTATTAGCCTATGTCTGAGGGGGTGTGCCCACATTGCTGAAAACACCAGAGCCACTAGCTAGACGACTTACATCTGTACTCTTCCAAACGGCCTTGGTGAAGTACAGCAGGCATGAAAAGTACATCGGGATTTCAAAATAAAACCTACAAAGTCTATTTGCTTTTGAATCGAATTATGTATTAATGCCCTCAAGAGCCACTGAGGCAATCACATAATTGCAGCTCTCCTTTATATCTGCATCATTAAAGCCTGATCAAAAGCTCGACTTAATGAATAGTGTCCAAACGGGTACATGTATTCACTGGTATGTGTACATAATTTACTATGAGCAAGATCATTTAACCTATTACACAGGGACAAGGGCCTTGGGGGGGGGGGGGGTTTGCGCTTTTTAATAAAACTAAAAGATTTGTACCGTAATGTATAAAATTGGTATAAAAATAAGTATTGTTCAGGTATCGAAATCACGGTATCGGTACCGGTATCAGTATCGGAAGATTTTGAACGAAACCCAGAACTAACAGTGATTACCCTTTTGTAGCGGCTTCTTTGCAACCTACATAAGCCGCCGAGAGGCTGAGTCAGGGAACAATCACCTGTATGACGCGCCGTTAGAATAATTCAGATCCACTCTGAGATATGCTTTCAACTTTTTATTGTTCGTTTGAAAGTCGGAAAAAATATGAATAAACAAAATACAATTGCCTGAAAAATAATGCAAAAAGGTGAACGTAAATGTGGAGAAACTTGCGGTCAACAGAAAATGCAAAAACCCAAGCTCACCCCCTCTCTAGCCTCCGCCATGCAGGTGTCCAGGTGTATAAATAGACTGTTTATTGTGAGACCAACCCCCATGACGTCCTACGTTACGTAATAGGTGAAAACTATAAACCATAAACAAACATAATATACATGGCTCCTATACCCTTAATAAATAAATAAATCAAATAAATTTGATACTACACCATGTAATCACTGCTATAGGTTTTTAGTACTAATACATGTTTTGTGAATATCTTTCATTCATTACTGCAAACTCACATTGTGCAATATTTTCTGTTTGTTTTGATCACAGCAGCAGTGAAAGGGGCACTATGGGTCGCCTCAATGGGAAAGTGATTGTGTTGTCAGCTGCCGCTCAGGGGATTGGACGTGCTGCAGCAATAGTAATGACCTATAAGAACTTCTCACTTCTCATAGTTCCTACCAAATCACAGAGGAAATTGTTTATTGAATAGCTTGTCATAGCAGTGTATATTTTGACTTTACATATTTCAACCAGTTTTTGTGTAATGCAAATGGAAGATTTTTATGTTTGTGACATCCTGTCGTACGTTATATCTTCTGTTAAAGTCCTTTGAAAAGGTACAGATGTAGCACTGCAACAATAATGGTTATCCAAAACATCTTTTCTTCCAAATTACTGTTCTACAGAAACGCACACTATGTGCATATGTTTAGTTTAGTAAAAAAATTTAATCAATAGGCTAGATTGTGTTTTATTGTGATTATAGACTTTCTGTTGTATATGTGTTTACAATATGCTATCACTCCATATGCATGTGCTGTAAATAAGTGCTGTGATAGTAGATCTTGAGAGGATGCATACACCGGCTCAGGGCAATCCTCATGCACAATCCTCTGGTGATATTCTAGCCAAAGAGATAGCAAAACACATTCTCACGCACACATATCCTTATCAAGATTGGGCCATCATCAAATTCATTCCCTTCAAGTGATGTCTTTAAAACCGTTCCTTGTATTGGAGGGGTTTGTGTTTTATGTAGTGTTGAGGAATTCAAATACAAATAGGTCTATTTATGTCTCTGTAGATCATTAGGTTTAAATCACATATTGAAAGTTGCATGTGGTGTGAGGGAACTATTCAGCTTTTTCCATTTTGACTTTTAAAGGTGTATTTTGCAGATGTTGTTTGCTCCATGGTTAATGACACGCAGGTATACGAAGTATACCCACTAAGAAAGCTCCAGGATTTCCATATACCCACTTAAAAATGCACAATGACATGAAACAACATACTATCCATTATATTTTTGATATATTTTGAATTATCATCTGTGTTTTCTTTCGATAGGCTAAATAAAGGTATTTCCACCGATTAAAGTTTATCAGAATGCAGGAAATGAAGTCTTTGACGCTCAAAGTTTCCCCGGGGGAGGACACCCAGATGCCCCACTTTGATATGTCCATTCTGGTCCATATATTTATATAGTACAGTATACCCGCTAAAATACATTAGACTACACCACTGGTTAATGATGCAGTCACTCACGTGGAATGGATTTAAAGTGAGGGTTGAAAGATTAAGGTTAGAGATTCTATCATTCTATGTCTATAGATAAGTGAGATGTTGGTGTCAGCACTGTGACATTAATTATCGCCTGAAGTCAGAGGAAGGGACTGTGCATTCAGGTGGCAGTTCAGATTCAACGGGCCTACATCTTACTAATCCCAGCTTTTAGTTTTTTCATAGTCAAAAGCTTATTTAACAAAACAGCCATAATCATTTAGGTGTGAATCACAGGATAATTCCAAAATACTTCAACTTGTTCTACAATACTGGGCTACAAGTTTTACACCATGACATGTGCAGACATTGTGTTACCGCTGGGCACTGACTCAAGTTTTTAAACTTTGTAGGCATTTGCAAAGGAGGGTGCTCTAGTCACAGCAACGGACATCAATGGAGAGAAGCTGAAAGAGCTGGACGGCATTCCAGGTAAGATTCATTTGAGCTGGTCTGGCTGCCATCTGCTGGCTAACCAGTGTGATGCAGCCAGGATGGCCGAGGCATGTGTTGCACCTTTTGTCAAATTCTTTCACAACTTGATCTTGCATGAACCTATGTTACTTGGTAGCTTTTAACAAGATGAATTTTATACACTTCCATAGCTTTAAGTCTATTAGGGCTGCAACCAATGATTATTTTCATTGTCAAATAATCTTCCTATTTTCTTGACTTTTACTATTATAGAAAGATATAATAATCACAAAAGATGATGGATGACATGTTTTTAATGCATGGGCTATAATGTGTTACTTTTACAGTTTAGTTATACTGTATGAGTGAATTACTGCTCACTGATCTGATGTATACTATCCTAATAGTCAGTGAACAGTAGACTGATCACTACAAAACCTATCGTATCATAACCTGTATATCATATAGCACCCCTTCTCTTCTCTGCTTCTCTTCATAGTCGTCAGATTCATCTACCAACCCTTATAGAACTGGCTCAGGTTTGCCTTGCACCAGCTCTTAATTATGCTGTTATAGTTTTAGACTGCTGGGGGACTTCCTTTGACACACTGAGTTTCTCTCTCCTCTCTTTTTCCATCTGTGTGCATCCATGTCCCAGAAATGCCTGTTACTAACTTTTTTTCGGCCAGCAGTTTTCCTTGGATTAGGGTGGCACCTAAATCATGGTTGCAGCTGTCACTGTGGTCCTGCTCCGTGCCCTGCTATGCCCTGCTATGCCCTGCAGTGCCCTGCTACGTCCTGCTACGTCCTGCTATGTCCTGCTATGTCCTGCTATATCCTGCTACGTCCTGCGATACCCTGCTACGTCCTGCTATGCTCTGCTATGCTCTGCTACGTCCTGCTATGCCCTACAGTGCCCTGTTACGCCCTGCTACATCCTGTAACGCCCTGCAGTGCCCTGCTACTACAACTACTATTTCTAGTCACTGTTCCATTATCTTCATTGTAACTGTTATTGCCACTGTTCATCACACCCCCAACCGGCACCGTCAGACACCGCCTACCAAGAGCCTGGGTCTGTCCGAGGTTTCTGCCTAAAAGGAAGTTTTCCTCACCACCGAGGTTTCTCCATAAAATGAGTTTTTCCTCACCAGTGTCACACTAAATGCTTCCTCTTGGGTGAATTACTGGAATTGTTGGGTCTTTGTACATTATAGAGTGTGGTCTAGACCTACTCTATCTGTAAAGTGTCTTGAGATGAATCTTGTTATGATTTTATACTATAAATAAAATTGATTTGAATATAATAATCTATCATAAGGGTAAAACTCAAGCCTTTTAGTTTTTAAGTCAGCTGATTTTATAGCTTTGTATTGGCCTTTCATCGTGACAATTTTAAAATGTCTACAGGATAACTGATATGGTAGACAAACATACAGTCACAATATTCAATTTGTTGTGTTTGTAATCAGTCAGCAATACATTTGAGGAGCAGGCTTATTGCAGAAAATTGCCTCAGCTGGACCAGGTTTAAAGAAATAGGAAGTGATCAACACTCTTCTGTCTCTTTCAACACCTCCTATCAGGTAGTTCACAAGCAAAGCACTTCACCTCTAACTGCTTCCTGTAGAGCTGTTGACTGGCGAGCAGGAAATGATAGAGGTTGTCCAGCAGCCAGGTGTGAACGTGTGTGTAATTATGCAGATTTGAGGCAGTCTTGTCAGAAACTAAGGTGATTTTGTCTATACATGTAGTACTTCACTTGCTTCAACTAGTATCTCCTGCAATAATATGTTAAATACTAAAGACATAATAAAGACAAAATTCTAAATCGGAGCAAGTGTCATTAAAATAATTGGGATTTTGTCTCCACAATCAAAGCTCTCTTTTTCTCTTCACCAACAGGGATAAAGACCAAGATCGTGGATGTAACTAAAAAAGACCAAGTCGAAGCCCTGGCCAAGGAGCATGACCATGTAGATGTGCTGTTCAATGTTGCTGGGTACGTTTTCCCTCTTTCCTGTATGTTATTCTGATTTACCAGAGCAGTAATACTGATAAACTCAATGCTCCATTGACTCTGAAGAAAATCTCATGAATCAATTAGACAAACTGTTGCACTGGGTGACATGTTCCTTCATTACCCAATAAAATGGGCAATGCGATTTAGTCGAGTTGATCCCACATGCACCACCGTGCTGCTAAAAATATTCATTAGCACTCCAAATCCACAGCTGAAAAAAGTCCACAACAAATGCACTATCTACGCCTGTATGAAATATTTGCTAAAAACTACAGTGCCCTGGGGTCTCATTTATAAACCTGGCATACGCACAAAACAGGGCTGAAAATGTGCGTACGCCACTTCCCACGCAAAGGTTGTGAATTATAAAAAACAGACTTGATGGGAGAATGTGTGGTACTCCACGCAAACTCTGACCCATGCGTACACACATTTTGGAGACAATGGGAATTGGCGACGCAGATGGTGAGGTAATGAACTGAAGTCAGACTGCAGAAAGTAAATGTGTGAATAACGATTACTCGTAATACTTTCAATTATTGATGCCTCACGCACATTTTTTCACTCCATGTTATCATGAAGATTAAATCCAGGAGTGTTATTTGCACTTGTGCTGAGTGATAATTGTTCCATAAACACCTTGCAAAATCCAACTCAAATCTTAAATAAAAATATGTTCTTAATATTTAATCGGCGCTGTCTCACCATCACATTGTCTGCTACGGAGCGCAGGAGGAGGAGATGGCATCAAATACCCTACCATTAGATAACTGCAGAACACAGTGTAAATAACTAAATATCTGTCTTTAATACTGTGCATATATCATCAAATGTCAAAGTCTAGAAATACAGCCGTTAAGCTCTCGTGCAATCGTTACACTTAATGTCCTCGTTATCGGTCCAAACTTCAATACTGTTCGTGACAAAACCTGCATGAAGAAAAGTGTGTTTGCCTATGTGACTTTCGTCTTCAAATTGTATCTCGGGGGGGGGGGCATAACCACTAGTTGATGCTGTGATTTTGGCAAGGTGTTAACAATAAACATAAATACTGCGGTGACCCCCGTGCATAATGCTGCATGATGGCCCTGCAGGAGGACTACGCCAATAGAAGAATCAGGAGAGAAAGAGACTTCAGGGACCATGACGATGACTGGCTAATATGCCGATTTAGATTCCTTAAAGCTGAGCTCTTGGATCTATGTACTGAACTGGATCCAGTAGAGAGGGCAACGCGCCGGAACCGTGCCATCCCGGTCCATCCGGTCCAAATACAGGTCCTCGCCACTCTGGGAGCAACTGGCTAATTCCAGCGGTAAATAGCAGAGAGCTAAGTGTTTTATATAAATATTATATATAATCTTCACCTTTATCACTGAGGCTTGTTTGGATATAATATATAGTTTTATTCTACTTCGTTTAAGAATGCTTGATTCTGATTGGCTGGGAGGAGGGCATTAACTTCGTCTCGGGCGGTAAGCCGTCCACAAGCCGGACATATAAATCTGTTTATTGCCCTGCCTCTCGGTGATTATCCCTTACCTGTTAAATCTTATCATATCTGGTCTGGTATATTGAAGCTGTCCCCGAGTGCCGTAATGCCTGCCGTTTTGGACGGTATTATTAATAAAGGTAGTTATAGATCAGGTTTCCCTACACTGTGGGAGAACAGTCCGAAATTATAATTCAATTTGCAGCAATTCCCGAGCGTCTGAGAAGGTTTTTGCTTTTTCCCCGCCAGTTGTCACGATTCGGCATGATTCGGCGTAACGAAAGAACAACTGCCAGGGTCATTAACATACTGATCAGCATTTATGAGGTGCTTTGCATTGACTATTTATGGTTAAAAATGGGCGTGTACAGGGCGGGATAAGAGGCTGATTCACATACGCACACTTGTGGGTAATCTGTGATTTATAAAGGGAACATTGCTTACAGATGTGTGTACGCATGGTTTTATAAATCTGAATTCTTTTTGGCGTACGCCATTTTTGGCTTTTGGGCGTACGTACACTTTTAGTAAAGATCCTTTGCACAGTTTTATAAATGAGACCCCAGATGTTTTATATAATTACCTAATTTAAAAAAAAAACACATTTATATACGGCACCAGTTTTTAAAGATTTACATTTTCAGTAGGGGAAGTCGGAAAGTATTGAGAGACAGACACATTTTTGGTTTTGTCTTTTCAAGGGGATTTGTTGACGATAACAAATCTATAGACTATTGAAGCCAGGGTTCACTCAAGGTGCTTGAAGTGCTTAGATTTTGAGGAGGAACAATTCTGAAATACCTTGACAATAGCCCCTTTCTTAAAGGAGAATTCCGGTCGATTCCAACATGTAGCTCTGTTGTTTTTAAATTTGGAGTGCTATCAGTAGCAAGAAAAATGAAACCAATCGGTGCTGCCTACACCGTGTTATCCTCCTGCTAGCAATAGCACCAAACAAGCTTAAACAGGGCAAGTTTTAAACTTGTCTTTAGCCTCTTAACATGTTCAAAATGTCATTAAAAGTGTCTACCCATGTGAAGTGATTCCTTCCGAGTGAACACAGTGAATCTGACTGCAGTAGATGTGAAAGAAATGCATAAAAGTTCTGCTAATTCAGCCCTGTTTAGTTCCGGTGTTGATACTGCAGGGAGTGCTTCAGGACCGTCTACAAACTACAACACCGAAAAGAGATGCAAACATATTTTCAAAAATTGGCATATGCTTATTTTTTTAAAGTAAGTGCTGTAGTACAACTAGCACGAGACAATTTATAATTGAGATAAGTTTGGCGACACTACCTTATTTAATCATAAATGAATAGCCTACATATTTTTGTTGTATCTCCTTTCTGTGTTGTAGTTTGTAGACGGTCCCTAAGCACTCAACTGCAGTCTCAACATGGGAACTAAACAGGGCTGAATTAGCAGAACTTTCATGCATTTCTTTCACATCTACTGCAGTCAGATTCACTGTGTTCACTCGGAAGGAATCACTTCACATGGGTAGGCACTTTTAATGACATTTTGAACATGTTAAGAGGCTAAAAACAAGTTTAAAACTTGCCCTGTTTAAGCTTGTTTGGTGCTAATGCTAGCAGGAGGATAGCACAGTGTAGGCAGCACTGATTGTTTTCGTTTTTCTTGCTACTGACAGCACTCCAAATTTACAAACAACAGAGCTACGTGTTGAAATCGACCGGAATTCTCCTTTAACAAATTGCCAAAAAAAAAGTCCTTGAAATTCAAATGAGTCACATAACGCTATCTTATATTTTGACCAAAGTTTTGTTCATGAAGTCATTATAATTAAATTGTTAAGAATCAAAAGTAGGGAAGTGTAAATTTAATCCAGCATGGCAGGATATTGATCTTTATAGCCATTGGCTTTTGCCAAACAACACCAAGATGCATCTATGCAAGATGGCCCGGGCCAACTCACCCATACTCGATAGGTCAAACTCTTTAGAACATTTTTTTACATCTTGCATAGATGCATAGAACCATAGACTGTATATATACAGTCTATAGTTGGCCCTGAAGAGCCACATGAAGTCAGCATAACACCAGGCAGTCCTCGCCGTGCTACAGCCTCTGCCTCAGTTTGAGATTTCTTCAGGCCTCAAGCGATACGAACCTGTATGTAATATTTGAGCCTCAAACAGTGAAAAGTTCAAAACGGTGAACTGAATATGTACATGACTAGCTGTACAGTAAGAGAGACGGACAATGATCACATCATTTATTTATGTTTAATGATTTATGAAAATGGATTATTGGCTCTGAGTGAAGTCCTTAAAATGAAGAAGAAGAAAAAAATAGTGCTTGAGAAAGTACTTGTTGAAAGTCCTTGAATTTCATTTTGTGATGATGTCTACATTAACACTGGCCAGCCTTATCTTTTGGCATACATATTGTGTGCATAGTGATTCTACATGTTTTGCTGTCTCCACCTCCTGCTTATCTACAATTCTTAAATCCCTATACCTGAAGATTTAACCTCTACTTGACCTATTTTAAATCTCCTTAACAAAAGTCTCTAAATTGACACCTTCTAAGGCTCAATAAACTGTTGAGGGGGTTAACGCAGCATTTCGACCAGCATTTATTTTCTGTTTAATAATTTATATCTCATATCGATCTCCTAATGCTCTTCTGTTTTGATTCGGATTGACATCATGAGGTATTTTACCTCTTAGCTGAAGCTATATGTATAGATGATTACATGTAATATCCTTTGTAATACTGTGAGATCTGAGTTTACATGTCATCTACTGCATGCAGGTTTGTGCACCACGGCTCCATCTTGGACTGCGAAGAGGCCGACTGGGACTTCACCATGAACGTGAACGTCCGGAGCATGTACCTCATGAGCAAGGCTTTCCTACCTAAGGTGACCTTTGCCCACTTTACCAAATGCTTAACACTGTTCATCCTGTTGTTGAGAGAATGAAATAGGTGCTGTTGTAAATTGAGTGACATATGCTTTTCTTTTGTTCTCATTCTTTGTCTGCTGGGATTAGCTGTATTACTCTAAGCCTGTGACATGATGGCCAGTGACTGCCCATTCACTAATCCAGCTTTAGTAGCAAACTAACCAAACTATCTCAAAGCGAAATGTATTGCTTAGATCATCACACAATTCTCATTTATTTGTTACATAAAAATAAAGACGGTTGCATAATTTTACTCCAATTACCAATTAATTTCTGTTTAAATGACACCTTCCTAAATGATTTTGTCATTCTAGATGTTGGCAAAGAAGTCAGGAAACATTATTAACATGGCATCTGTTGCATCAAGCATAAAAGGTACCTACACTTTCACAGATATATTTCACTGTAGATGATTGTAGAACAAATATGCCAAATTAAAGGGACATTAAGTCGTTGAAGTATGACCATGTTCATTGTAATCCTCTTAGCTCAGATAATTGCTCTCCGTGTGAGTGACATATGTCTTTCCTCAACACAGGTGTTGTGAACCGGTGTGTCTATAGTACCTCCAAGGCTGCAGTCATTGGGCTCACCAAATCTATAGCGGCTGATTTCATTGATCAAGGCATTCGCTGTAATTGTGTTTGTCCTGGTAAGTTTAGAATGCCCTACAAAATAAAAGCATGTGTTTTATTTTTCCTCGAGTATTGCTTGAGGTTAATATCATTTTAATTGATCACAATGTACTGTAGACATCCTTGAAAACAAATTAAACAACATTTCCGTTTGTCCCTTCAAAGCCAGTCTAAATAACTGCTGTGCAAACTCATTTGTAAACTAAACCCAATTATACCTATTTGGTCATCAAAATCATACAATTAGTCAAAGGGTATCTATATATGTATGAATTTAATAGTGTTATAATGAAGGTTTCAGAAGAAAGTTAAGGTTTTTATTTTATATTTTCTCAGGTACTGTTGATACTCCATCACTAAGGGGTAGGATCCAGGCCCAACCTGACCCAGAACAGGTATGGTAGGCTCTGATTTTCTCCAATCTTAATCTGACAGTAATTGCATTGCATTTAACAGGTACATCTTATCTTGTTTTCCACAATAAGATTCTGGGTATTGGAGATAGTGAATGCTACAATTGTAACTCCTCTCTCTCTCTCTTTCTGTAACTTCTCAGGCTTATAAGGATTTCATGGCAAGACAGAAAACTGGCAGAATGTGCACAGCTGAAGAGGTAGCATACCTGTGTGTGTACCTGGCCTCAGATGAGGTGAGTGCTTGCAGATAATGAACTTTAGTCATACATATGTTATGTGGTACACTGCATCGACAGTCAGGCAGAGTTTGCATGGCCGTAGCTACACGGAGGTCCATGTACTATGTATTCTAATCTAGAGATTCAAGGGGCTTTGCAACCTAGTGAGGGTTAACACAGACCAATAAAACTATGTTAAAATAAATAAATAAATAAAGGATTCACCAAAATGATATTTCTGGCAATGGGAAGAATGCATTGAAACTAAATCTAAATGCTTCAGAGCCTCATGGTGGGAAACAAAACATTTACAGACAATATAATTGAAATTTTTTTTATTTTCACAATTTCAAATAATCAAAAGATTTTCCAGACTTTATTTTTGGTGTCGGATAAAAAGTATTTTTGAGAGAGGAGAGCTAGTTGCTTAACCCCAAAGTAAACTTTAAAAATCCCAGTTATAAAGTTGTTTTTGATTTGTTTGTAGTAGTGAAATTATTTCCCAGTGATCTGATGGGTCTTGGCTCCTTCACAGTCTGCCTATGTGACTGGGACAGAGCAAATCATCGATGGAGGATGGAGACTCTGAGAAAACTGCTCATTATGACTATTTGAAGCCCAAATAAATCGCACTTGCATATTCTTTTGATTTGCGTATTATTGTTTGCTGATTTTGTGGGAGACATTGCCCATTTTCTAACTTGAATCTATGCTGCAAATGTGTGCAATGTCAACATATGAATTTTGTTGACTGGCATTGTAATAAATGGACTTTATCACAGCTACAGTGTATTATCGCCTTATTATAAATCCATCAGTTGTTAAATATTTTACAAAGCATTCTGTGAATGGGACTAATAATGAAATATGTTTAAACATCTACTAAAAACGTCTTCATAAATACCCTTGAGTGGCTTTTGTTTAATTGACCCCTACTTCCCTCCAACCAAGCACTTCTGTGCGCGGTAATTTACATACTTGCTTGGCCAACACTAATCCGCCTCATTCCCAGCTGCTCTATCTGCCTCATGACTGCCAGGAACGCTGCACACTGAAAGTTCACACGCGATGACGGTGTTTAAGACAACGGGTGAGCTGTTCTTTGTTTATTTACGTTACATATTTAGGGAGCCGAATCAGAGGGGTCAGGAGCGTTGTCTCTAAATAGCTACCGTGCTTGTGGAAAGTTCACTGACAGTTGGTCGGAAGCACACGGCCAGCTAACTGTTACTGCCAAGGAATCCAATATAGGACAACGCTCCCCTCTTGCAGATAGATAGATGATTAAACCGATATGTCAGAATAGAAAGTCCAATTGTGCTTTGCTTTATTTACCGATAAATAAGTGACAGACGGGTCAACTGCGTCTAGTCCACGGCGGTCGCGTGTGACGTTCACGTCGCGTTTACGTACCGACAGGGACTTCAGTAACGAGATTAGTCTCAAGGTGCATCGGGAAACATTCTGTCTCCGTCTCCGTTGTTTTGTAAACGGCTGTCAGTGAAATGACAAGCTAATATTTTAAGTAAGTCACTATGATGAGGACATATGTTTGTTGTAGCGCTAGTTAGCTGCATGTATTGTGAAAGCATGTTGTTGTCCGACAATGGGTCCATTGCCATGGTTTATCGTGAGGCGTGGACCTCTTCAGTAACGTAACTAGCTAGCTAGCTAACGTTAATGTTACTTCAGCTACGGTTTCGTGCGTACGCCGCTTCAACAGTACACTGAAATCACACGCCAGCACAACCCGACCTCAAACATTTGATTTGCTCAGCTAGATGGCTAGTTAACTCTAACCTACTCGCCCAAGCATCCACTAGCTAGCTAGATGTGCCATATGGTCGAGCTGTAACGCTAAGCATTGATTAGTGTGGTCCGTCTGATCGCAAGTGGATTAACCGACGTCTGTTCATAGACCGTATATAAACGGCGTCTGTTGTCATAAACTATGGAAGCCTATTTCCGCCAATGCAATAAAAATGATCTAAATAATGACCCAGTGTCTCATAAAAAGGAGTATCGTAAAAATAATGAGTTAAAAATAACCATAATTCCATAATAAACAACTGTCAAAACAGTGTAATGTTAAAACAGTGTTGTTTAATGTAAATGACTTGTCAATGTTTGTGTATAATAGCTTGAACTAGCTAAAGCTATAAATAGTAAAGCAGAGTGTAGTATTTTTTCTATTGTAATGAGTTACATATCAATTACATTGAAGTAGTGACACATGTTAAGTAAATAGCAACCAGCACACAGTAGCCAGCATGTAGCTACATATTAGCCTCATAGATCCTCATTTAGACAAGAATCATGTGGCTTGAAGCCTTGTTAGTTTTCTTTTCCTAATTAACACCTATTATTTTAATCAGACCCAGTAACGTATAGTATTTGTTATACTAAATGAAACTATTATAAAACATTACAGCTGAGTAATATATCAATATCGTGATATGACACTAGCTAGATATGTTAGATTTGGGATATGGTGATATGGCATAAGTGTTGTCTTTTCCTGGTTTTAAAGCCTGCATTACTGCGTTTTAAAGTTATATCATTTTCTGAACTTACCAGACTTGTCTCGCAGTTCTATTATTTGCCTTTACCCACTAGTCATTATATCCACATTACTAATGATTATTTATATTATTTATATAAAATCTAATTTTGTAAATATTTTGTGAAAGCACCAATAGTCTGTCCTACAATACGGTCGCAGTATCTACAGTATATTGAGGTATTTGGTCAAAAATATGAATTGGACATCTTCACTGTAAAGCCTGTATGTCTGGAAAAAATAGGCCTGTGTGTAAGGTTAATCTTATTATTTCATGCCATGCCAATTTCCACACCTGTACCAACACCACTGTTTCCATTATTTATTAGGTAAACGAAATGTGTTTATCTACTGATAAGTCAACTGATAAGTCAAAGCCTGACGTACAGAAGCAGAAGTGAAGGAACTGCCCATCAGCGGCCAACCCCACCCCTCGGCTTGATGTAATGTGAGAGAGAAGTGAGTGCACCAGAAAACCAGGAGCCATGGAGGACACTCAGCCCAAGCTTGCTACCCCGGAGCCCAGCCATGCACCCAGTCCAGCACCTAGTCCAGCACCCAGTCCACTGCTGGACATCATTTCTTTTCCTGCAGCGAACCATGTGGAGGTATAGTATTTTAATAAGAATCTCGTACACTGTTCTCTGGTGTAACCTTGTTATTATCAGTTTCTACAAAGGTTTTCAAAACTTTAAAAAAAAAAAAAGTGTGTAAGCAAATATGTATTGGTTCTTGAAAAAGAACAATTACATAGCCTTTGTGGTTTTTACATTCACTAAATAAGAAATTTTAAAGCGCCCATATTATGCTCATTTTCAGGTTCATAGTTGTATTTTAAGGTTGTACCAGAATAGGTTTACATGGTTTAATTTTCAAAAAACACCATATTTTTGTTGTACTGCACAGCTCTCTCTCACTACCGCAGATCCTCTTTTCACCTGGTCTCTGTTTTAGCTACAGAGTGAGACCTCTTTTCTTCTTCTTCTGTAGTATCTTTGATTGCACATGCGCAGTAGCTCAGATGTAGATCATGTCAGCTAGCTAGCTCCATAGACAGTAAAAGAAAGGCTGTTTCTCCAAATTCGGTCAGTTACAAGGCAGGATTAGCTGGGAGACTTCTAAATGAGGGCGCACATGTAAGTAGTTCTTTTGTAGATTATGGTGAACTTGTGTGTGTTGTAGCAGTGCTTTGCTATTGAGAATGAGGTAGCATGCTAACGCTACGAGCTAACGGTTGCGGTTAGCCAGCTCGTTTTGGTTTGTGACGTCACAAGCCGTGCCGATTTTGAACAGCTCACCCGGAGACTGAAGGCAGGACACATTCAGAAACCGTATCTCACTCTAAACAGCATGGATGGATTTTTTCAAAGTTTGTATGTGTGGAAGCACCAGAGACACAAAAGAACACCCCAAATCCCAGAAAAAGTGTTTGTTTCATAATATGGGCACTTTAAGCTCCATATACAGTAATTATACAGTGATTTGGTTACAGTCATGTGTCACTGCTTCTTTGTCTCTCACTTTAGTCCGCTGTGTTGTTTTGCTTTTTCTATGTTTTAACATACTCTTCTCTGACCTTGTCAAATTAGTTGTTCGCCTGACATAATTTGTTCATCATTTGTTGCTGTAATTCTAATGTGATAATTAATTAGAATGCAGCCAGAGGGAAAGTCAAAACTTTGGTCTACTCACCTGTTGATATGACAAAGAGGGTGTTCTATGGGTCACAGTTATCAGCAAGTTCATATCTTTACTCTATTATTTGCCAAGAAACATTTGCCTATTATCTGCTGGCATGAAGTACCTCTTTGTCAACATTACATATAGGGGACAATACTTTAAGGTGCAGTAGTTATAAAACTAACTTTCTGTAATATTTGCTGAAACTGACCCTATGTTGACTAAAACTACATGAAACAGGTAATTAACCAAAAAAATCCGGCTCCTCTGGTACCACCTATAGCCTGTAGTGCGATTTGCAAAAATCCACAGCTCCCTGTTCAGATGCACCAATCAGGGCCAGGGGGGGTGTCTAACTGCGTGTAAATCACTGCTCATGCACACACATTCATTCTCCCTTGTGGGGGGAGGGTCTTAGGAGACCGTTTTGGCCCTTTAGCAGAAAGGGGGCAGGGACTGAGAAGTTGTCGATGTTCAATTTTTTTGGCTAAGTCCTGGATCTTCACAATCCTACCTACAGCACCTTTAATAAGGGTTCAGCAATTAAAGGCATACTATGTAACTTCCCTCTTCAGTCCCCCTACAGGTTGTCTCATTGGAACTACAGCCGCCCGAGCTATAGTTCCAATGAGACAACCTGTAGGGGGACTGAAGAGGGAAAAGTGACATAGTATGCCTTTTAAAAAGGGTACACAGGGACATCTAAACTTAGCACAAAAAGTAAGGAAATTTGTGTTTGGTAGATTATTTCTCTGTGGTAAAAAACATTTTTGGCAATAAATCTTATACTGTTGGAAAGCCTGTTTAGTTCCCTTTCAAATGGTGTCCCATTTGAACAATTTATTCATTTCACAAACAGGAGCCTCAGTAGCGTGTGGAAGAATCATACAAAGCCACAACAGCCTGGCACCTCATCCTCATGCTGGTCACCAGCCTGGTCACACACTGCTGTGGAATGGCATCCCACACAGTCCTGACCTCAACCCCATTGTTAAATTGCTAATATGTCTTGTTTCTTCAAACTTCAATCATTCAATCCACCAAACACCAAACGAGTCAATGGCAGAATAAGCTGTTTGGCATTGGCAGAGAAGATTTGGCAAATTTTTCATGGGCGCAACCCACATACTCAGCGCTGCTGCTCATCCCACAAATGCATGTTCCTTACAAATGGGGCACCATTTGAATGGGAACTAAACAGGCTTTCCAACGGTATAAGATGTATTGCCAAAAAGCATTGTTACCACGGAGAAATAATCTACCAAACACAAATTTCCTTACTTTTTGTGCTAAGTTTAGTTGCCTCCCTCCAGTTTTCTTATCTTATCCATAAGAAATGCATTCGTATTTGTGTCAGTGTGACACCTTAGATCTGGTGCTCTGTGTAAGATGTCCCATTTATTGACTGCTCAGCTACTTATGTAAGGCCTAGATACTAAAAAATATATGCTATAATGCATTGAACATTGCTCTCTATAGTCATTTTGAAGGCATCAAAAACTATTGGAATTGTAGCACTAATCTGCATATTAATCCAGTTAGTGAAACATGACTTTGGTTCTATTTATAAAAGCAATACGTTACAAAATATGAAAAAAAAAAAAAAACTAATTAAAATTGAGTTTGTAAAGCAAACTACTTCATAATGTATAGCATTTACAAATGTGGTGTTAAGGCATCTAACAAAACATTATGTCCACCAGGCAAACATGACCTGTTCTTATGCATATTCTGATCCTCCTTCTCCAGCACCTAAATGTGAACCAGATCCAGTTTGTGGTACGGCGCTGCTCTAATCCAAATGCCACAGAAGAGACCACTTATTTTATTCCTCGAAACCCTGTGGTGGATGCTGGCACAAACACAGACCCGCCAGTGGTCTGCTGCCCTTTGCTCCACAGATTCTGCCCATGTCCACCAAGAGGCCTTCTGGCCTCTCTCATTACTAAAGGTAAGCAAGTGGGGTCTCTAGTTGGCTCAGTGAGCTCCTACTCAGGAGATTTATTCCATGTCAATCCCTCCTTTCACACAGGACTGTGAAAAACTGCAAATAACATGAGTATCTTGTATACTTTGAACTACTAAAGAATCAGCAATTTTGTAGATAAAGAAAGGCATACATATACAGTATACACACACAAACACACACGTTTTACTTACTTTTGAAGAAGTTTGAGAGGTTAGCATGTATAACACAACAAAAATACATGTAATAATCTCGTCATCACAAACACTATAGTGACATATGGCATGACACTATAATCTAATGTCAGTCCTATGTGTCCTCTCCAGTCCTTCTGGCAGCTGTGCTCTTTGGAGTGGTGTGGTCTATCACCGAGGAACAGTGTCTTCCAGGGGGTAACCTGTTTGGCATCACGATCCTCTTCATCTGTGCACTCATCGGTGGCAAAGTGGTGGCTCTCATCCGTCTGCCCAAACTTCCACCGTTCCCACCTCTCCTTGGTAAGGCTGAGAATTCAAGGTGATGTTTTATGCGCTGGTGTGTTTAGTATTTACTTACACAGATGCCTCCATCAGGGTTATATATAGGTGACACAAGCATAAGCCAGAGCGGCTACTTCAACTGTCTCCAGTTTGCTCCAGTTGCATACCAATTGTATGCCCATCTGATTATTCAAGAAGCATTTGATTTACATGAGTTGGCCAAGCAACATTTTTATGTTGTAAAAACTCCCAGATATTCTCTACTTCTGAATCATCTACAGGTGATGTCCCTGTCCAGGGGCTTAATGTAAAAAGTATTGCACATTTTTAAGCCATTGATGTATTCATTTGGTGAATTATAACAAGGAAATCTACTGACTGAGTCATTTCACCTTTGTCATTTAGTAAAAATAGAGGTTAAATGGGAGTTCCTAATTAAATGTACAATCATGTTACTCACTTGTTCCGTTCTTAGCCGAGTACACATTAGCTACTGGTACACTGGATTCTGTTGGTATTTTGTAGAATTTTATTTTGCTTTTGTTGTTGCTTTGTTAGCCGACTTTCAAGCTAAAAGGACCATTATCATGTCAGTGATCTGCTATTTATCAAAATATGTTGGTGTCAAAAGATATATGTTGTCAGTAATTATGAAATATAAGAGATGTGAGTCTTGGTCAGGCTCTGATTAAATAAGCCCTGTTTACCCGATGTGATGGAATACCATCTAATATTTTATTTTACATCATTAATACTGGCTTTGAATAAATCACAGCATTGATCAGAATATAGTGTAAGCATTGGCAACGTTTGAAAAGTAATATTTTACTGGTGAATTCCTGGTGTTATGAATTTGGAAATGGAAATCATAAACCATCAGCTGGGTCCCTAACAAGATAAAATCAAGGACGCTTGAGCCACGCCTTATTCACAAATGACATCAAAAGGTAGATTGAAGTACAACTTTGACACAAACTCCCAAGATATATCTATGTAAACTTTATTCCCCGTGTTTTTTATGTAGAGTATTCTTATTTACCATTTCAGTCTGTTTCTGATTACAATATTAGAAGATTGTTGTCAGTCTGAAGGCTAAAAGTAAAGTCCTCTGTCCACACTCATTTACTCTTTAACTATTTGCTCTGCATGTATTATTTCCCTTGTTGCAGTTCATCACTGGTCTGTCTTTGTTTTTTTTCACACACAATTCTCAGTAATGTGGTGTAAAGGTGGTGCCATGTTGCATTTACGTAAGAATTGGCAGATGAATTGTGGATTTTTAGAGAAGGTTTGGATATTGAAACTTGAGTTATTAGTGCTATAAGGCGATCACAGTCCTACATTGTGTCTCAGATGTCCAACTTGAGCACTGTCAGTTCAAAAAGCAATAGGTGGTTTTTTATTCTTGTTCTGTATCTGTGTGAGAGACCGTCCTAAAGGATCATCTTTCCTTTACTACACCCTCTGCTGTGTTGCAGGTATGCTGCTGATGGGGTTCACACTGAGAAACATCCCAGTTATAACAGACGGGGTGTACATTGACTTCAAATGGTCTGCGTCACTGAGGAACATCGCTCTGGCTATCATTCTGGCCAGAGCTGGTTTGGGGTTGGATCCCACGGTATGCTACATACTCCATTTTTCAAGCTTAGTATCTGCACAAAGACATGTTTAAGGAGATATAATAAATATGTGCTAGTCTCATCTCTGTGCATAATCAAAAATCCAAAGTATTCATTTTCCAGTGATATGAAGAAAAGCAAGCACATATGAGCCTTTTAGAAGATGTAATTAGGTAATGTTGTTTTGATTTTAAAAAAAAACTTAATTGGTTAGCAGCAGTGTTATCAAGTCATTTTCTCCGTCAATGTTCTGATGTTTCACTCAATTAGTGTCAGATACTAAGCATCACTACACTAAGTACACTACTACATAAGTTAACTATTACTGTAACAAACTCTTGAATGGTGTGTCTGTGTTGTCAGGCTCTGAGGAGACTGAAATCTGTGTGTATACGTGTGGCAGCTGGGCCCTGCATTATAGAGGCTTGCACCACAGCTCTGGTGTCGCACTTCCTCATGGGCTTGCCCTGGGTGTGGGGCTTCATCCTTGGGTAAGTAAAACACCACCCACTCACCCACTCCATCTCCACTCTTCATTTTCTGCTTAATTGCAAGCTGTGTATTACCATAACAGTATGTCTAGAACAGACAGACAGTTCCTTTAATGAATCTATTCCTTTTTCTAATGGACCAGTAAGAATCAAAAATACATTTACCATATCAATTTCAACATTAGTTTAGCATTTTTTATGAAATAGTTTGACAGTGAGGATACAGACAGGAAATGTAGGGAGAAAGAAAGGGGTGAGATGACATAGGTCCCCAGAAGGAATCAAACGAGGGACGGTATGAGCCTTAAACACAAGGGCCCTCATTTACGAAACTAACGTACGGCAGAAAAAAAAGAAAAGAAATGCAGAGGCCAATCAGATTCACGTGTAGTAAATCCAGGGAACCTGGAACCTTTAAGTGCTCTTAAAGATGAAAAAAATTTATCATAGACAAAAAGATAATCTTCAGGCACTCTCCGGCAGAGCAAAGAGACACAACAGGGTTGGGCGACAAAAACATTGACTATAATGACAACAAGATGGATGATGGGCTTTTTTTTTGCTAATTTAAAGGTACTCTAAGCGATGTCACGTGTTGTTTAGGCTACAACCTTTTTTGTCACATACAGCAAACATCTCCTCACTATCCGCAAGCTGCTGGTCCCCTAAACACACTGTAAGAAAAACGCGCTCTCTGTAGACAGCCTAGGGTCCACACACGCCAACAAAAATAAAGTGGTCCAACCTGGACCATGCACACATACACAAACCGTGTTCCAGCGTTCAGCCAATAACTGACGAGAAGGATTTTGGGGGGGGGGGGTGGTTGGGGTTAATGCGCTGAAGCACAGAAGGGAGGGAACGGGATGAGGAGGAGGGAGGAGCGAGCTAGTCTTCGTTTTGTTTGAAAATACTTTGCACCTTTAACACTTCATATTTCTGCCTCGTCAACATTCATGTGACGTCACTGGTGTAAGAGCTTTCTAATCTGCACATATGGCCTACTTATCAGTGGATGGGGCCAATACAAATATTTTTGTACTGCCCAACTAAAATGTACATCGAGAGAAGTGTCATAGAGTGTTGTAATTTTCTGTTACCGCCGCCATGTTTTTGTCCGTCTGTCAGTCTGGCAGCAGGATTACTAAAAAACTAGATACACAAATTATTTTTCACTTTCAATAACATTGCAACATCGGACCTTTGTGCCGCATTCAGGTGGTGTCCGAATAATCTGAAAAATGAGATCCCAAATGGGAAAATTCACGTGAACGCCCCCTCAAGTCGGAACGTTAGCATTGCCAGACAGGGCATGCCTTGGCGAAGGTCTGTGCTCTCTGAGTGCCCTTTAGTTCTTTTTTAAGAGTGTTTGCAGAATTTGAATGATTGGACATTTCAGAATTTATAAACTAAGTCTGTGTTTGCAGCTCAGTAAAATGATCATCGTTCAGAGAATCAAAATCATTCAATCAAATTCAGGCCTGGTACCACATCTCAGCTACAGTATAAACTACATAGCATGCTGCAGGAATGCCTGCCTTTTGCATATGTCCAAGTGCATTTGAAGGGTGATGCTTCCCAAAGTTTTCCAAAGGCAATTCTTTATTTGTTTTAAACAATCCATCTCCTCCACATTGTAGCTTCGTGCTGGCCGCTGTGTCTCCAGCAGTGGTGGTTCCCTCGATGCTGATGCTGCAGAAAGATGGTTACGGCGTGGAGCAGGGCATCCCCACCCTGCTGATGGCTGCAGGCAGCTTTGACGACATTCTTGCCATCACGGGGTTCACCACATGCTTGAGCATGGCCTTCGCCACAGGTAACCTGGGGATGTATGTGTTTGCGTATGTGGAGAGCTGAAGGGAAATAAGTAGTGCTGACTTCAATGTTCTTTTCTTGAAATGCATCACCACCTTATCTCTAGGGGAGTGGCAGCAAGTTTAGTATACTGCAGTGTAGGTCAACACTGAGAAGCATATGAAATAAATAAGTATCTTCTGCCTGCAGTTTGTCAGAAGCTCAGCAGAGGGTGCAAGTGTGTTATTTACTGTGTTGTACTGGTAAAAACATTGCATTTTTTTGTGCCAAGTCACAGTGCATTTTGTGTTTCGTGATGACTCCAGTTTACCATATTGCAGAGCCTCTGTATGGCTATGATAAACTGCATTTAAACACATTTAGGACAAATGAGTCAGTCTAATGTATTCTAATAATTGTAAATCTTCTCTGCTGTTCCTTTTAGGATCCACTTGGTGGAACCTTCTGAGAGGTGTGATGGAGGTGTCTGGCGGAATGGTTGCTGGGATTCTTCTAGGCTTCCTCATCCAGTACTTTCCTAGTGTTGACCAGGTGGGCAGCGTTACAATGACATTAGTTAGTTTTACTATTGCATAGTCATCCTTACACCACTTGAGACCACAGCCTGTGTGAAACAACTTAAGAAGAGCCAACAAAGGCTTGTGAAAAAAAAACTTTCCACTTGAAATGATAAATGCTGAGGACTTTTGATGAGTGCACTTTGGATTCATCTAAATAATGAAGTACACTGGAATATAATGGAAGAGATGTTTTTGTGGGTCATGAATTTCCTCACATTGCTATCTTAACTCAAACCGTGTATTTTAATAGCCTGTCAGACTCAAAAGCTGTCAAGAAATCCTTCTGTATGAATCAGTGTAGGTTTAACACAACAAGTAAATCATATTTTAAGATGAACCACTACTATATATAAAATGTTACAACCTACGTAAAACCTGCCAACAAATGTTATATGTAGCGTTTTGTATTTATAAATGTCACTATGTTGAACATATTCTATATTTAATCATTGACTGTCTTCTTCACCTAGAAACATTTAGTAATTAAGCGATCCTTCTTGGTGCTGGGTCTGTCTGTCTTTGCCGTGTTCGGCAGCGGTGTGGCTGGGTTTCCTGGCTCTGGAGGCCTTTGCACCCTGGTGTTGGCATTCCTGGCTGGCCTCGGCTGGGGGTCAGAAAAGGTAACAACATATGCATGCCACGTTGTACACACAGCAGGTTTTTTCAGCTCTCTTTTCGCAATTATTCATCTTTAGGGCTGAATTTTAAGGTTAACTCGGCAGAGAAGTACATTTCATATTAAATTTTTCAAGCATACTATATACCAACCTACAGGTTTGTACAGTAGGTTATTCATCGTCTACAGTGCTTCATGTCAAAGATAACCTTCCTTAACATTTCTGTTTGTTTTGTCTTAAGGCACGTGTGGAGGAAGTGGTGGGGTGGGCGTGGGACGTGTTTCAGCCTCTACTCTTCGGACTAATAGGGGCAGAAATTCGAATCTCTGAGTTGGAGGGACTCACAGTTGGTGAGACAGCAACACACATACACACAAAAATAACACAGTGAGGTGGCTGCGAGAGATTCAAATGTGGCTGTATGGATGTAAATATATTTCCATAGTCAAAAAAGAGGCCCTGGTAGATTTTTATTTCTCTGTCTGTGTCCAGTAAATACTAAAACCTGAGTCTGTGTTAGCACTCATATACTTTACTTCCATAGAAGTTTCCATATGAGAGTCCCTTGGCAAACAGATCTGAGATTTCTCCCCAAAAAATCTTATTATCTTATCTTATTCAAGACAAAAAAAGCCAACATATTTTGGTGTTGCAAGTAGCTGTAATTGAGGATGAAAACATTTCACTGTCTTCACTGTGGCTTGACTTCAGACCATCTTCTTCTTATGGATGATATTTGTTGTGTTGACATACTACAGTATATGTATTTGGAATGGAGTACAATATGTTTATGCTTTGGGACTCTGTGTGTGTCAAGGAGAAAAATCCACCTTGGCCCATTCAAAAAACTGTGTGGCGCTTTTGAAAGATGAGCAGGTGTGGAGGGCATTTTTTAAAACCTCAACTTTACCTGCTTAGACTGCAGGCTGTGTCCCCTTAAAAATGTGTCCATACAGATCAAGTCTCTTTTTCAGATGGCAGAATGTAGCAGAAATTACATGAAAACACCCACTCACCTTGTACTTAAAATTGTTCTGGTGTCCAGTGTAAAGCTGCAGACACACAGACCAGACGGCCGACCCTCGGCAGAAAAGGCAGTTGGACTGAACAGCGTCCCTGAGTTGGTCAAAAAAGTGCCTCAGAACACACCAAACCGACGAGACGCAATATGTATCCAAAACAGCAGGTGGCGCTAATCTGTATTGTCACCCTAAAATGAAAACCGGCAGCTGATTGGACGAACGCGTCACGTGGGTCTGGTTTCTCCGGAAATTCAAAGACAAACTGTCATGGCGGCTTGTGCAGAATACAATCTAATATTGTACTAAAATAGTTCACCGAAACGCGTTTCTGAAAACATTTTAAGTGAGAAATAGGCCATGCAGTTGCTGAATCTTTCTTCATTTCAGATCGACAAAAGGTCAGTTTAAAAGATTTTCGTCAGATTTTGAGAGACTCTAGTCACGCTCATTCCGCTCCCCGTTTCCAGGTTAGCACTCTACCAACTAGATTGGTCATTTGAGTCCGACTGCCGGCAGTGCCCGCCCCGGCGATTAAACATGTCAAATCGGCCAAAATGAAGGCCGATGGCCCCTCGGACAGACGACGGCACGGAACACACTGAACAGACTCGAGTCACTGACCTCATCAGTGTCCAACGGCCGATTATCGGCTTGGTGTGTCAGCTCCTTAAGACAATAAAGCTCTTAGTGTTCTGACAAATGGAATATGATTAAAGGGGTGATAGAATGCAAAACCGATTTGACCTTGTCATAGTTGAATAACGACAGTTCGGTGGGTAAATAAGACATACATAGAAGCTCAAAATCCCATTGATACTCCTATCCTCTGCAAATCTCACATTTTGAAACTGCCGCTGAAAACGGGCGAATCTGAACAAAGCTAAAAGTTGACGTAAGCATCCCAACTCCTAGTCTTTGTCACGCCCCAACATTTGCATAGGCTACACCACTGACCTGAGGTCAGCTTAGTCTTCTGAATCTAGCTAGGTCATGCAGATCTCCAGAGGTGCGCTATTTAATTACTAAATTCACTTCTGAGACTTTTTTATCCGAGAAATCCACTATGTAGAGGTCTAATATGGGCCGTTTTACGAAAATTGATGGCTAATTGCAAATTTTGTCCAACTGTGTGCTGGAGTTCAGCAGGAGCTCAGCAGGCTACGTGACAGCGGCTGGTGCTGCCTCGCCGCCCGGCTCGCTGTGAGCTAGCTGGATCTCCGTCACAAAGGGAAGCCCGCAGCGCTCCATACCCGTGCAAAGTCACCGGTTCTGGGTTACTGGACTACAAAATGCCGAGGCCCTGATGGAGCTCCAGGGCCTGCAGCTATCCGCGATCTTTACCAATAGGATTGAAGGGACAGTAGCAGCTAACAAATTCCCTAGCTAATGTTCAGAAAAATGCATTAAATTGAAATCGGACACCATTGTTAGCTTTATAAGACCTTGGGGTAGATGTTATAGAAGTGGCGTGACGAAATTCAAACTGTAAATATACATATGCCGGCAGCTGGCAGCCAGCCAGAGCCCCGAGCCCCGGTAGTCCAGTAACCGAGAAACAGCGACTTTCACTGGGTATGGAGGTTGCCGTTTTCTCGTCAGACTGTGTGGAGCTCCTAAAGTCCAACACGTCTTACCAAATTTGCAATTAGCCATCAATTTTCGTCAAATGGCCCATATTTGAGCGTTATATAGTTGATTTCTGGCATAAAAAAGTCTCAGAAGTGAATTTAATAACGAAATAGCCCGACAAACAATGTATAACTTTGCAGTGTCTGAAATATGAGACCTGCTGTCTCGTCTCCAATGTGTTTCTATGGGGTTCGCTCAAACCAATCAGCGCGCAGCTCATCTAAATATTCATGAGCATACCATATTTGGAAGAAAAGCTCTTGTTCCAAATAGAGCCATATTCACAGGGTAGTTAAGGGCCTAATAAAATAGCATTCGGGCAATTTTCATCCCAACCAATGTTACATACCCTATTAGGAGACCTTAAGGAACAGTGTGAAATACCCTATATAATCATTTTATCACCCCTTTAAAGTCTTCACTGAAAGACTGTGTTTCATAACTGTTACTGTACTCTTTCATAAAATGAATGGCTTCTAAATTATGGACATATACGTTTTTAAACAAAAATATATACATCTTCACAATCTTGGTTTTATTTCCTTGTATTTTATATTATAAAATGACTCTGAGGTGTAAGAGGAACATGCACCCCACACATTACATACACAACACGCACTACTCAGCCAGCCTTTGTGTTTTTCTATTTTTCATCACTACTTTTCCCACAGCTGTTAAGAGGAAGTACTGGTAATATTATACTTTTTTTCCTGTATAACCAATATACTGTAGTGTAACACCCCTGTATGACTCTTGTCTATTTTTCTGTTTAGGTCTGGGTATAGCCACTCTGCTCATTGCCCTGCTGGTTCGAATCCTGTTCACCTTTGTCTGTGTGTTGTGTGCGGGCTTTAACATGAGGGAAAAAGTGTTCATAGCCCTAGCATGGATGCCAAAAGCCACAGTGCAGGTATGTCAGCGCTAAAATATTTTGACAAAAAATCTCAGCACACCTGAAGGTGTGACACATGCGTCGAGGAAGGTGCAATCTTGAAAACTGTCTCACTTACTGCTAAAATATTTATGTGATTATACATACATATATATATATATATATATATATACGTAGGAGAATAAGAATATATATTCTTCTCATTATTTTCAAGTGCGGAAATATTTGTTTTAAAGAGTTTTACTTCCTGCTCAGTTTAGGATTTTTCCTGTAAATGATTTTCGTAGTACATATCTGCAAATGTTTTTAATTTTTTATTTTGGAAAAGTGCAGACACTGGCATTTTTTTTCTAACTTTAAGTGTCGTCTCATCGTGACGGTAAATGTCATTTGTGAGTATAGAGGAAACACTTGTGTCCTTTTTCTCATCAGGCAGCTATAGGCTCAACAGCTTTAGACATGGCCAGGACAAAGGAGGACAAGGAGCTGCAGAAGTACGGCATGGATGTGCTGACTGTGGGTGTGCTGTCCATCCTTCTCACAGCCCCGGTAGGAGCTCTTCTCATAGGGCTCACTGGACCTCACCTGCTACAAAAACCAAAGAACTCTGCCTGTGGTGAGTGAGTCAAACACAGTTTATTAGCCTCTTTCTTAAGTAGGTAAAGTCCTACACTCAACAATTCAACTCAGCTCAACACCCCTGTTGAACCTCGCTTTGCAGCTGTGCTCGAGTAATGAATATGCTTTTCTGCAAAGCTTTTACCTTTGTGATAGATGCGTCCACTCAAACAAGGATTTGCATAGTTGTTTACCCCGTCATTCATGCCCTCATGTATTTTACGTCCACACAACACTGGCATTGTTGCAGTTTAAGTACACTGGATTAACTACAGTGCAAAAATGCAACTCGTGCTTGTACGCTTTTATGTTTGTTTGTTTACTACATAATCTACAGTGCTGCTCATGAGTATTGGAATCCCTCCTATAGTTGACTAAAAAGAGGAATAAAAAAATCATCTTTTGGAAATTGATCTTATTGCCTTAATTGAAAAAAATAGGAAAAATCCAACCTTTGAGAACAGCAATTTTCTTTGTGAATGAATAATGTATCGTAAATAAATAAATGTTCTTCCTTAAAATACAGGGGGCATAAGTAAGTACACCCCTATGTTAAATTCCCATAGAGGCAGGCAGATTTAATTTTTTAAAGGCCAGTTATTTCATGGATCCAGGATACTATGCAGTTCCCTTGGCCTTTGGAATTAAAATAGCCCCACATCATCACATAGCCTTCACCATACCTAGAGACTGGCATGGTTTTATTTCAGTTAGCCTAATAGCTGGTTTGATTTGCATTGAGAGATGATCTTATGGAAAGTACCCAATGCCAATGTCTAGGTATGGTGAAGGGTATGTGATGATGTGGGGCTATTTTAATTCCAAAGGCCAAGGGAACTTTATCAGGATGCATAGTATCCTGGAGCTATGAAATAACTGGCCTTTAAAAATAAAAATCAATAAAACATTTATTTATTTAGTTATAATACATTATTCATTCACAAAGAAAATAGGTGTTCTCAAAAGTTGGATTTTTCCTAATTTTTCAATTAAGGCATTAAGATCAATTTCCAAAAGATGATTTTTTGTATTCCTCTTTTTAGTCAACTTTAGCAGGGGTTCCAATACTCAATACTAAAAATGAGCAGCACTGTACATATCATGGAACCAATTTTTTACTGAGGCTTATCAAATGACGTGTTCTCCCTCTATCTCCCTCTTAACTTTCCTAGGCACTGCAGCAGGAGGTGAAGATGAAAATGAAACTCCTGTCACCTATGAGAGCACACTCTGACATCACCTGTCTTCATCCAGTAAGCAAGGACGTTTAAAGAGACTTCCCGGGTGCTTTCACACCTTGGATATTTGAGCTCTCCTTTAGCCACCGAGTGGCTCTTATTTGTCTCTCTATATGCCGGTCAGTTCCTGATGTTTGCCATGCTGCAGGAACACATGAGTTACCTATTGTTTTTATAGCGTCTGGTGGTTTCCAGGTCTCAGGCTCCAAACAAATGACCCACATCCCAGCGTGTCATGCTGTATGACTGTATACAAGAGGGGGTCTTGTTTCTGGTCCTAAGTTAACTTTTAATCAGCTTTTTTAGTGTGAGACATGAATATGGTTTACAGTTTTGTAAATGTGGATATTTTTTTATCCCTGTCATATTCACTTGAATTTGATCATTTTTATGACTAAATATCAGTTAACTATTTACTGTATTTGTACTTCAATAAGTGGCTATGCTGTATTTTTTTTTTTTAGAAGATTCCTTTTGAAGGGTTGCATAATTGAATGCACTAAAAGTAGCAATATTTTTATTGTTTTAAATTAGACCACACAATTGACACACATTTAAAGGGGAACACCACCTAAATGAAGAATTCCAATAAGTAATTACCATGGCCTATAAAGTTCAATCAATCTTTGTGAGCTACATTCTTTCAAAGCCAGAAACCAGAGAAGGAAGTCTCGAACTCATCAAGTATAAAGTGTGAAGCTGTTCCATAGACAATGAATTTGAGACAGATATGTTTTTCTTTTTTACACTTAAATGAGCTTTATTCTATTGTAGTGTTCTCATTTACTAAGAGCATTCCCCTGGGTGCTCTGTGTCATCTATAACATATTTCCCATTTCATTGCCTATGGAGCAGTTCCACACTTTATAATTGATGACATCACAAATTTGAGTTCTGTAATTTTTGGATTTGGGAGAGAGTTCATTTTAACTAATATTTTTGGACTGTCTTAGACCGTATGATATATGTATGGATTTTGAAAATGGGCGTAGTTCCCCTTTAAGTATTTAGGTGTTCTGCACTCAGTACAAAATCTTTACAGCTTTGTGATTATGTATTTTTGCGTGTTTTAATAAAAATGTGTATTGGTAATGAAACGAGTTTGCATAGTTAAATACTCTGGAGAAGATCTAAATAATAAATAATCCACAACACTTTCCTTTGGTTTATACACAATGCTGCTAAAACTCCCATCATCTTCTACATTCGCTATGTCCGTTTTCAAGTTCACGAATGCTCAACAATCATCTATATGTCCATATTCAAAACATTCATGAAAACGCAACCTTTGATTGTAAGGGAAAGTCGATTTTTCAAATATGATTTTTTTTATTTATTACAGAAGTGTGCAGTTTAACTTAATGTTTTTGATTTGAATGTGTTTACATTGCCTCATTGTGTATTGTTAGCAACTATTTATAATAAAGTAAAAGAATTGAGCATTAGTTTTTTACCAAATATTCTTTAAACAATAAATGATAAAACGTACAAAGAATTCTCTCTTCTCTTTTGTGTAGCGATAGGATAATAACTTAAATTATTACAATGCAATGTATCTGTACAATTTGATTTTACTGTGCATTTATTATGTCCTTAATTCAAGTCACTGTTCCTTTAAGTTTCGGCTTCTGATCTGTTTTCTTTTCATACGTAGCAGGGATGGCAATGTTGGTCCACCACTTTGGTTCAGACTGAAATTTGGATTGTCATGTAATTTGGTACAGATATCCACGGTGCCTAGAGGATGAATCCTACTCAATGACTTTTCCTCTAGCACACCCATGAGGTTCACATTTGGGGTTAAGATTTTAATTTTTGAGCCTGTATTGACTGAAGAACCGAAAATAATGCACTCCTTGAAAAATATGACCCTGCAAGTATTACTTCAAAAAATAAGTAGCAGACAATTAGAAAGTAATGTACTCTGTTCCTTATTATTAATTTCAAATGTTTTCAGCTCAAGTTGACATGCAGTGTTTTCTAGTTGTAATAGTAAAAAAGGAAATAAAGCAGCTGTTTGCCAAAACTGCTGAGATTAACATCCCGACTGTTCCTTTTTACAAATTAAACACAGAATTAATCAATTCAAGCCATCATTTTACATAGGTTAATAAACAGTCATTAATAGCTTCATCGTGCAGATCTGACAATACAAGCCATTTATGTAAAAAGCATTGCTGATGAATAAAGAAGAAATATTCCAGCAGGAGGTCAACTATATACAGCTATTATAACAATACAGAAGCTAGAGAAGAAAAAAAAAAAAAATGGTACAGAGCAAAATATGTATGCTGCAGTCATGTTGAGTCACTTTCTGAGGTTATAACTAGATATTATTCAATGGTGCAGTGGTTTGACATGTTTGTAAGCAACAGGGTTGAATACAACATGTACAACTCAAATGTTTAAAGGCTTTGAACAAAATACAGTTAAAGAATAACAAGTAGCCTCCCATTCACACAATAACTTACAAGAGAATATCACATCCCGAAAGAGTGAGCAGTATGTTGATATTTGGCACACAGACTAAAGGCTGGCTGTTAAACAATACCAAAAGAATATTCCAAAAGACATGAAGACATACAGTACAGTACAAAGTGTTACTTACGGGTTGGATTAGTACTGGGCATTTCATTTAAACAACCATTTACCTGGGGAAAAAACTTGATGACCCTGATGGGTTTAGATTATTGAAAGTCATAAAGTCACTGCTGTTTCAAGTTTTCCTCACAAACTGGTCCCAATGATTTGCAATTGATTTAAAAAAGAAAAGAAAAAAAGACTGAGACATGACTAAAATTTTCATTTACAGTCATATAAAAAGGCTGCTCCTTTGACCAACAAAAGTAAACAATGAACAAAAGCCCATAAAAAAAAAAAAAGAATTACAACTGCACAATGTCATTAAAGAACCTAAAATACAGTTTTCACAGAATCAGACTATGACATTTAGTATTTTTAGTTGTATGAGGACCACTTCAAATAAAGACTGCACATTTCTGAGCAACATAAACATGACACCAAGGTGAGACATTTATATAAAAAAAAAAGAAAAAGACAAAAAAAAGAAAAAAAAAATTAAACTGTTGAGAAATGAAAACTAAAGACTAGGGAGGTGAGAGGAAAACTCCTATCAATGGCCAATTATAGTATCTTCTTTTTGAGTATGAGCGGTCCCACGTTGTCTCCAGTTAGCTCGTTGTGCTTTAAGTGTGACTTGTCACAAACAGGAAACTAGAACAGGAAACAACTTAATTTTAGCTGATCAGCAAGATACAGAAACACTTAACTCCTTCTTATCCTGAATTTTTAAATAAATACATTAATTATTGGCTTCAGTAATAAAAGCATAACTTATCTAATGTAAGTAAGCCATCTGTATTTATCGTTATGTGACAAATAGAAATAACGGCCAGTTAACAAATGTTGATATCTCCATACATATAGAACTTACAGTTTTGGAGCGCCAGCAGCGACAGTAACACACATTAGCGCTGTTCAGGTCCTCGATGTCTATCTCGTTGACCACTTTTGGGTTCTCTTTCTGGATCTTCAGGTTGATCAGGCTGTCTTTCTGCTTCTTCTTCTTAGGCAGGAATGGGCGAATGGTCAGATAGCCCAGCAGAGCCAGGATACCCAGGAGAGGCAGCAACCGGAGCCACTCGGACACTACAGACACATTACACACGTTAGCAAACGATAGCTACAGTATGAACACTGGCATACAGAGGGTAACTAGAGCGTAAACTGAAACCAGTGTTGGTCAAAGGTTGCAAATGTATTTGTGGTCATTGGCTCTATGAGAGGACAGGGCTTCATGTGCATTTCTGGAAGCTTTAAAAAAAACCTGACACCTCAATTTAGGGCTGAAATGATTAGCTGATTAATCAATTTGTCAACTGACAAAAAAGTAATCACAATATTTTGATTATTTTTTAATCCTTT
Organism: Sander vitreus; assembly: GCF_031162955.1. NCBI lineage: Eukaryota > Metazoa > Chordata > Actinopteri > Perciformes > Percidae > Sander > Sander vitreus. Next base: position 21,703,829 of record NC_135856.1, on the reverse strand, counting down.
GAGTAATTTTTTTTAAAGCAAAAATGCTGAATATTTACTGGTTACACCTTCTCTAATGTGTCATTCCTGGTCATACATGAAGGTAAATTGAATATCTCAGGTTTTGGACTGTTGGCTAATCTAAACAAAGCTAAAAAGTGCTTTGGGAAAACCCATCGTGCCATCCACCATACATGGAGAGGACAGACAAGTGAAGCACAGTGAGGATTAACCACAGTTATGTAATTTTGCCATAGCGATGAGTTATACCCCGGCTCCTGGAACTTTTCATAATACTCTTAGTGCAATTAAAATACTTTCAGTAAAGGGATTTTGATGCCTAATGGGACATTGCTAATCCTTAATATCTTAGGAATTATATTTGACATGTAGGAGCGCTTAATATATCTTTCATCTTCTAATCTGCACTGACTGACTAAAGTGCTAATTTATGACAGAAGGCAAGAATCAGACATAAGATCTGCACACTGTATCAAACGCTCCCAGCTATTTTAATTGCGCAACATTTCGATCTAACAGAGATCTCCATCAGGCATTGTCAAATAATTAATACTTCATGACAGAACACACAACTTCAGAAACAGTTGAGGCAGCATCTTAACTTAAAGGCCAATCATAGCAAGACTTTCACTAGCCATATCAATTAGTACCAAGCAGAGATGTTCCGATACTGGTATCGGTATCGGAACATCTCTGCTTGGCTCCGATACTGCCTAAAACGCTAGTATCGGTATCGGGAAGTACTGGAGTTTATGCACCGATCCGATACCACGTAATAAAGCCCTAAAGAAAATCTACGTTAAAGTAGTTTATTTATGTTCTTTTTCCGTTATAACTGACTGTCAAACTGCATAATAAAAGAAAGTTCTGTGGCATTCATGTTTCACAAAGAGTTTAACCTGAGCCAGGGTGACAACAAAAATAGAAATAATATCACATCCATACAGGGATAGTAGTATACAGTTGTTAAAACATAATAAAATATATGACACACTGGTATCGGATCAGTACTCGATATCGGCCGATACGCAAGTTCAGGTATCAGAATTGGTATCGGGAAACAAAAAATGGTATAGGACCATCTCTAGTACCAAGTACCACAATCACTAAAAGCTACCCTCTGTTGGATCTCACGTGTGTTTTTGCTTTTATGGTCTTCTCAAAGACTCAGGTACTACTCAAATTGTTCTAGCTTGTCAATTGTCACAGGAGCATTTCAGTAATGCAGAGCTTGCTCAGCTTTTTCACTTTTTGGGGGCTATTTTCAGGCTAAATTTGATACTTTCCAAAGATCTGTCTGGGCTGAAAGGCCAAGTTGAAGTTGTTGATCTGCTTCAAGATGGACTTTGACTTTGGTTTTCTAAACCGCCACTGTACTTACCTCTCTTTCCTTGATTTAAACTGTGCACTTGTGCTTTAAATAGAAGCTGTGAATTTGTTCAGTGTATGGTTGAGTCTTTTTGTTAAAGATTTGCAAATAACAATGAATCCGCTTTGGTGTTCTCATAGGTGCAAGCGATGCCATGGGGGTTTGCTTGAAAAATGACTTAAACATGCAGCTAGGCTTTAACTGATACGATTACATGAACATTTTCTAATTCGCAGGGGTCATGATAATTGTGGGCTCTAACTGATTTACAATGTTCTTGTAGTAGTCTGTGTTTTGAGACTGTATGTACCCTCCAGTCTAGGACTAACTGTCCTGCCTATGCATCTCTTGATGGTATGAGCTGGTAAGGCTACATTGTGCTGGAGGCAAACAGCATCACATTTCTAATTGTTAGGATTAACAGGATCTTACATTCACAGCAGAGGACAGGTTGATGTACTTAATGGTTAAGGTCATAATTCTACTAACATTCTACCAACACCAACACACAAGAAAACTTAACTGTGGAGAGTATTGCTTGTAAACCTAAGGTCACTGCTGAGTTAGAGTCTTAGGTTAATGTTAGTAAACAGAACAAAATAATCCAACTATGATAAAGCGTTTTATGGGAGCCTAGCCGCACTTGAGGACAGTTGTACACATGTTGTGTAGGTCGAACACTCCCAACTACAGCACAACTATGACTGACTTTTCTTTCGCATGGTAGCTAAAGTTAAGAGCTCTGGGCTGCAAAGTGCCCCCGATGAGCTGAGAAGTCATGTTTTTCCCTTAACAGAAGTTCACCACAGCTGTAGTTAATTACCTGTTAACCTCGCGAAACCGCCGATCGTGTCCGGAAGCGGAAGCCTCTTAAGGTATGCTGGAAGTTGGACTTTGATTATCCTTGAAATGGATTCTAAAACCATCTTGAATCGCTCAATGTTGCAGGTTTTGTGTTTGACTTGGGTGGTTCCTGGGGCTCGTTTATGTCTTTGCGTTCATATTTGAGCGCAGCTTGTCACCGGTACGTAAACTCATACGAAACAACCCGCGGAAACAACCGAAGACGAAATGCGTTGAAGTGTTCGTGAATACACGTAACAACGACCTGTGACGAGTGACGTGTGTGACCAATCATCGTTGGAGGAGTTGGTGGCTCCTGATTGGACAACTTGAATTCAGTATGTCCTCAAGTGCTACCAAAGAATTTCTAATAAGACGTAGACGGGCTTTGGTGCTACTCGTAAACGTCGTTTTTTTAAGAACCTAAATAAGGTTAAATAAATGAAAGGAAAAAAGAGAAAAAATGTCCTGAAGTTGCTGCAATTACAGTTTGACATTCAAAAATCCATAGCATTTGAAAAGGCTTGGCTTTATTTATATGGGCATACTTATTATATGTAATCATGTAAGCTGGTTATTGGTGGGTGTTGTGAGTAAGTCTGCAACACAACAGTTTCATATTTGCTTTAGATAAAACTAGATATCCAATTAAAGAAAAAAACTCAGTATATTCCCACTATCCAGCTTCCAGGAACAAGGTGATAGCAGTGAAGCAGGCTTTTTAGATTTTTACACATTTGCAATGTCCTAAAAGAAATATTCTCCCATTACAAGTAGGTTGCATGCCATAGGCCTATCTTTACTGTGAATTCAATGAACACATATTTATTTTGCAAAACGCAGCATGGTGCCTTTAACAGTATGACATTACTGATTTAGGTTTAAATACCTAAATATGTCATATATAATATAAACTGTTTTAGATGGTCTAGTTTGTATTACTACCACATTGTATTTTAGTGAAGTATTGGTAAAAGAATATACATGCAACTTGCATCCCATGGTATGTGTCCCATGGTTACTTGCATGGTGCAAGTTACCATGGGACACATAGGCCTATAGTGAAGTATAGATTACAATATTCCCCCGTGATGGAGGAAAACATTTTCACAAAATGAAATACTCAAGCAAAGCTCCAGTACCTAAACATTGTCCAGTAAATGCAGTATAATTGTAGGCTAATTTTACACAACAGACTTAATATACTTCATTTAAATTTACAGTATGTGGTTGAAAGCTCTAGAAAAAGGTGGTAAGTGGATATTTTATAAATTAAACAATTATCTCCAACTCCATCTAATTTTATTTTTAGGTTAATGTCAGGTCATGTGGTTGATGCTCCCTCTAGTGCTGGCAAGTTTTTTGCACGAACTCTATAAAGAACAACACTACCCAGAATGCATTGTGAATTGAAGCAGCCGCTTATTTCGCCTGGAAATTTTTACACCGGTATCTGTTTAATATACTATATTAACAGCTCATGATTAAAACTATTAGCAGGCAATTATACATAAAACGGGAAAGCCCAGACTTTATTATGAAACAAAAATATATTTTCAAGCTTATTAAAAAAAAATCCATATTTGTAGTCAGCTAAGATCCGTGTGTCGGGTCCTCAGCCTCCGGTGTCATTGGTGAATGACCGAAGATGTCTCACAGCAGGTTGTTTGCCAGGCTGCTTTGTAAGTATTTTAGTAAATTCTAGTTGTAGTAACTTGAAATGTTTGACTGTTTAATTTCTGTAATAGAAGTAGACTCGTTGGCTCTGTGCTGTACATAAGCTGAGCTTTGCAGGCTTGTACAGTCTTGCGCTGGCTAGCAAAGCTCCCCTTGGTTGACTGTCAGCTAGCTTCCAGGCTAGTTAGCCATATTGGCCTGCCAACCATCTGTGTTGTTATTACTCACATTTAGCAAGTCAGCTAACTAGTTAGCTTTTAGCTAACGTTTAGCTAAAATCTAACTTTAACCCGCTGCCTGCCCCCAGGCAGAGCAAGTATTGGTCTTTGACCTTGCATGTCCCCTCGACTAAATGTAGCGTGTGCATTGACTCTGCTCAAGTTGTTTTGGTAGAGTAGCTTATGTTACTTTTCACCCAGCAGTGATTGGAAGCAGCTAAATTAGCTGTTCAGGTCAGTCTACAGCATGCATGTTTACCGTTTTTTTAGTTTTCCGGATTCTTAAGATAGTTTAGTAACGTTAGCTATCACTTTGTTGCGACATTGAGCTAGCTGAACTTTGTACATTGTCACTGATAGGTTGTCTCTGAAAGTAGACCAAAGTTCACACAGAGAGGGTAAATAATACTAGTTTAGTCAAACGCTTGTTTTGATTGTCCATTATGTAAGACCACAATAGGTTACTTTTGTCAAATCTTTAAAAGTCGATTCACAAGTTTTAAGACCATACAGAGGATCACAGGTAGTCATCAGTTATTTTTCTCTTCTTTTTGCCTTATTTAACCTTTTTATTTCGTTACTAGCAGATATCTTTTGTTTGCCTTTTCTTGCAGGGTTGTACCTACTCGAGATAGATCTGGTAACACAATGAATCAAATAGTAGCTTAAGGTTTCAGAACATCTGTGTGCCATTAGTGCACTTAACAAAGGCAAACAGTTGTAGTATAGTGTTCACGGGCATCACAGTGTCTTATAAGTTGTTTATAGAGCAAACTCTCAATTAAGTGTTGTTTAATAAGTCTAAGGCTGCAGTTTTTCTTTTTTTAATTATTTGTTAAGTGTTTTACAAAATGTCAGAAAGTAGTGGAAAAAAAATTCATTCATTTTCTGTTGATTGGCAATCAACTAATCTTTTCAGCATTAAATACCGTAAGTCATATGTATTTGTTTATTGCTTACGTTCAACCCATTTAGATGGTGATTGCAGGGCTATATACAATGATTCTACTCTATACTCTGTGCTTACTCAAGTAAAAAACAAATTGGCCATTGTTAGGACAATACTTCATTACAAGAGTAAAACATAAAAGCAAGCAAATAAACATAATTTCTCCCTGGAAAAGTGATGCAAAGAGAAGCAGCTATGATTTTGAAACCATATTGAACACTCAGTTAAAACATCTGTCCAACCACTCACTATGTCTGTAGTAGCTCATAGTGAGGTGTGTGTATTATTATTATTTTTATTTTTTTTATATATATACATACACACACACACACACACACTTCTCATTATGCATATATACATTATTACATTCCTTTTTACATTCAGATAGAACACAAGTAACACCGTCTACACAAATGTATAATTATATTACATCATTAATTTTTTAATTGGTTATATGTTTGCCCTATATCTTAACTTGCGCTTAGATTCAGATTTTGCTTTTACTTGTGTGCTTTTTCATTTAGTTAGTTATTGAGCGTTGTTGGAAGTGCCTGAGGCCTAGGATTTTGCCAGGATTTGCCAACGACTGTTTGTTATTGTTGTGTACGTAACCAATAAAGAACCTTGAACCTTGTTGTGTAACAACTGTGGTCTTATCAGTTGTCTCACAGTAGAATAAAACTCGACAGAGCCTCCTCACTTGCATTTTGACCTGAATGCTACTGACTACAGTATTCATAAGGCAGGGATTTGAAAGCCGCTGTCTGCAGCTGCTGGAAACAGTTCATAATAGATGTGGGACTGAACTAAATTATACGGTAAATATGTGGGCCGGAAAGGCAAAACAACATTGCGCTAAAATAATCTAAATATTGCAGAGCTGGGTGATAATTCTCTGAGTTAGTCCCTGTGACTACATGTGCAGTAGTCATTTAATGCACTGTCAAGCATATTAAATGTAGTGAAGTACTATGAGTCCACTTCCAAAATAAAATATGGTTTTGAATAATGCAGTTAGCTTACTCTGCAATTTTAGCTTACAGTATAGAATAATAGCATTATCAGTAGTTCAGTAGTTGACACATAACAGCTCCACAGCATAAGCAACCGTCTCTAATAAAAAATATTAATAGGACATCTTAGAAAACTAAGGTGCATTAAAAGTCAGCTGTCAAGTCTGAAGCTGAAATTGTAGCTCAGCAACAATAAAAGATGATTGCAGAAGCAAATAGATTGTTGACAAAACACTGTGAGCCGAAAGTCTTGGAAGAAAAATGAATTTCTGAACTTATTTTACCCTTCACTGTGAAAAGAAAGAGGGCTTGCTGTTGAAAAGCATTTTGGAATCACAGCTTATCTTTATGTATTTGCACACCTTAATGCAAAATGTTCAAATGCATACAGTTATTGTCCTCTTTTTTTTTTTTGTGTGGATAGGAAGATTCAGTTCTGTAAGATTTTGATGACTTATATTGACTTTGACCCTTTTTCTCTTTCTCCATTCAGTGCAGCAGAGTGGAGTCAGGCACTGTTATACAGGATCAAGAAAGAACCTCTACATCACCAAGAACACGAAGGTCATCTGCCAAGGTTTCACAGGGAAGCAGGTCTGTACTGACGACTTGTTAGAGCACCACGTTTTTGTTATTGCTTCACATCAGATTGGGTTACTGTAATCTTGTCGTGAAATCTCAGTTTTTTTCTTACTACACACACACAGACTTAAGCCCAATTTATAGTCCTGCGTTAAATCGGTGCTGTAGGTACGCGGAGATACGGACACTACGCCGTAGCCTGATGCGCACCTCTCAAAAAAATCTAACTACACGTCGTGGCAACGCAGACCGCAACAACTGTGAACGGCCCGCTTGGCCCTGGCTTGGTAGTGTCGCATTTCCCCCCCCACTCCTTTCCCTTCACAACTGAAACGTATTGCTGAGGGACTTGTTTGTCCCTCTCTCAGGGCAGACAAACGTGACATCTGTAAAACCAATTTCGTATATTCAGAGTAGACATTAGTTGCATTAGTAAAACTACAATAGAGAGAACGGAGAAACAGAATTGCAGTACTAGGTCAAATAAAATAAAAAAATGAATTGTTAAAGAAAAATCAAGTATAATTTAAAGAGTTTTAGGTAAAGTGCAAAGGTCTTCACAAGACTGGATCTGACCAAATAACTAGTTTTGGTAACTCTTTACTTGAAAGTATCTAAATAAGAGTGACATGTAACTGTCATGACACATGAACCCTAACCTTAACTTGTAATGACAAAAACCGAATGACACTTAATGACAGAACCGTTATGTCATAAACGTTTATGACTTGTTTATATTGTTTTTGACACGTTCATGACAGTGTCGTGTCACTCTTATGTAGATACCTTCAAGTAAAGTGTAACCTTAGTTTGTCTTCAATTTGTAGTATTAATATAATGATAATATTCATGATCAGTTAGTTCTGTTGTAATGTATTTCAACTGTTCTAGTATCATTGTTGCAAGAGCTGTTTATTTCCCTTAAAGGCCTGTAAATCAGGTTTGTTCCTGTTTTTATTTTAGCTAGTTTTGGAAAAAATGTTTTTTACTTTGACTTCAGTTTTTCCTCTGAATGTTTTAGTCAGTGATAACACTTTCTACTGATTTTTCAAGAGCATGAAAAAGCTCAGGTGATTCTCTTTGAACCGTGTCCAGTCAAGGAGAATAAAAATCTTGCCAAGTGTGTTCATCAAGCCAGAAACGTGGACTTTACAGATTTATATCCCCCCCCCCCCCCTCTGTCCTTGCACACATTCCATTTTTAATCTTCCGTTTTCTCTTCAACATAATAAAGGTTGTTAAATATAGTTCCAGTGAACACTCTGGGTAATTAGAAAGGGATGAGAAATGAAGCAAGTGCTATTGAGTGCACATTGATGTGTCTCTCTGGCTTGATAAGCAAGCAATTTTTCAAAGTTATTGTCCCAACGTTTGCAATAGTAATGACTGGCAAAAACAGCAAAGTTAGCAAAAGGTGAAGGAGTGTATCACAATTTAGGGGAAGAAATGCTGATTCACAGCTTCTAATTCCTGTTAAAAGGCTAGTTATCATTTTTACATGACGGTCATTTATTTGCACTTGTGGTTATGAGCCTTGGCTGCTTTATCTACATTGTTTCACCATCTCCAGTAATTATTAACAGACTACAGACTTATAGGATTTGTTCAGCAGAAAGTGAATGTACACTGTTTTGATGCACTCATTTCATGGGAAAGTACTGTCCATCTGAGATTCATTCACAGGATTTTACCTCCTTGTACTCCCTTTAGTGTCATTGCTGCTTCATTTTGTGTTTTCATTTTCAAATGGGTCCTGATGGTGATATTTGTACCAAACACGTTAACATTATAAACAGCAAGTAATAACAATTGGCTAAGATTACCAGCATCAGTATCCCTCTCTTTATCTACACACATTAACGTCTCAACATCCAGTTTCCACCTTTTCCCCTTTATTTGTTCTGTATCAGCTTGTTACAGCTGGTCATTGAAGCTGTATGATGTACGACACTGAGGGAAATATTCAAACCCCAAACTGCACTTTGACAAGAATTCCAGGATCAATAATGAAATGTTCAAGAAAAGTTCAACCTAGCATCCATGTTTTAATTGCAGGGCAGAAATGCCAAAATATCTATAGGCTATCTATAGATATGTCAATATGTTAATACAAATGTGTTTATTTATTAACTGCAATGTGTTTCCGCCTAGTACATATTTAGGTCACAATTAAAAAAAAAAAATAATAATAATTTAAGTGATCCTTATCAAAAAACTTTTTTTATATTGTGTTTTAAGGAAAATGATTGTTTTGACTCGTATGTCTTTTACATTATTTTAAACTCTTGGGAGGTATTTTACTGTCGATGTTGGAGAATATCCGAAGCCACTTTTGATTTGTTTGTTTTTTCAAAGGTTCTGCAAGGAGATTAAACTAAGCTTACATCATTATTTATCCGTCAAGAACATTTTGATTTCTTCTCAACAAATATATTTACCGGTAGCTGAATCCCCTAGAAGGTCCCAGCCTCACTTCTGTATCCATCCCTTTACTCACCCGCGGCACAGGTGATTAAACCTGGATGGCAGCATATTTCCTCCTTCCTCTGTCTGTAATGATATCTCAAGGTTGACGCTAAAGAAAGTGGCTGTACCCCACTTCATTACACACTAATATACATACTTCCTCTTTCCTTGAAGGGAACGTTTCACAGTCAGCAGTCTCTTGACTATGGCTCCCAGTTAGTTGGAGGTGTTTCCCCCGGCAAGGGTGGTAAGACGCACCTCGGCCTGCCAGTCTTCAATTCAGTCAAGGAGGTATGTATACATCAGTGGTTGTCCCTTTTTTTTTAAAAAACAAACCAAAAAAAACAAAACAGTTTTGAAGCTAAAATATGACGTGATATGGATCTGACAGATTTGCTGCTAATATCCTGTGAAGGACTGTAAAGTGTTTACAGATTTTAAAGAAACATTAGATGGCAGTATTTCATAGCTTTATAATTTCCATTTTTAATGCACCACCAATACCTTTATTCCTCGCCTCAGGCAAAGGAGGGCACAGGGGCAGATGCCACTGTGATTTATGTTCCTCCTCCGTTCGCGGCAGCGGCCATCATTGAGGCCATTGACGCCGAGATCCCCTTGGTGGTGTGCATAACTGAGGGCATCCCCCAGCAGGACATGGTGAGAGTCAAACATAAGCTCCTGCGCCAGGGCACCACCCGCCTCATAGGCCCCAACTGCCCAGGAGTCATCAATGTAAGCTCTCTCACTCACTCACTCTCTCTCTCTCTCACGCACACACGCACACGCGCACATTATAATGCATGTGCTTTTTATTTATTTATTTTTTAGTTGTGGCTGAGAAAGTTGAAAGTACAATCTCCCTCTCAAAGATCTGGTAGTAATTCAGATTGAATGCATTAATATTCTGTTACCTTAAACAGTGAATGCAAGTCAAGGAACATTAACTTATACTGCTGTTTTCTTTGTTTCTGTTTTTGGTAGTAATAAATACTGTCAGTTATTTGGGTTGAATATTTCATGTTTTCTGGATTTTTAAAGTATAGCGAAATTTAAAAAGAGAAATTTAAAGTTAGTTATCCTCACTTGTGGGAATTTGTGCACTGAATACTTATTGAATTTGTTCTGGTTTATTTAAAGTGAACTTATAACGTAGGGAAAAAAAATCTAAATAATAAATGACTAATAAAAATACAAGATTTTCTACAGTAAAGATACATTTTAAGTTGGGAAACTTAATATTTCGAGCATAAGTAGTAGAAAAACACAATCAAATGTCATGTAAATGTGTATGTCATAGTAAGTAGTTCTTTTTTTATTTTTTATTTTTATTAAAAATTTTAAAAAAAAATGTATCTTTTCTGCAGCCTGGAGAGTGCAAGATTGGGATCATGCCAGGCCACATTCACAAGAAGGGAAGAATTGGTGAGATTTTGTCAATGAAAGTCATCAAATCACACACTTCAAACTCTTTGTTGGGATCTTTTAAGAATTTAATTTATACGTGAAAATATAAGTTGCCTTTTAAATGGTTATTTTATTTTCTTTTCTTCCCAAATTAAACGCTGTACTTAAATCGTGGATTGAACTTCTGCTGTTGACAGCTTGATAAGCAGTGTGTGCTGCTGTTGACCAGTGAACCTTTCAGGAAATCTGTTTTTACAGTAAACCGACTGCCATCATTCCCTAAACAGCTGTTACAGAGCTACCATCTCTTTTGTTTTTACCGTCAGGATGCAATGCTTTAGTCAGTGTTGGACAGAAAATGTCAGCTGCCTTATATATCATGTTATCACCCTTGATTGGAGAAGTGTCTGGTTGTGATTTTAAAGAAAAATTAACCAAAAAAAAAAAAATGTTTTATTTCTTTCAGGCATTGTGTCTAGATCGGGCACCCTGACATACGAAGCTGTGCATCAAACTACCCAAGTCGGCCTGGGCCAGTCACTCTGCGTTGGTAGGTTACCAATGACCTGTGGCATATTGAATTTAAATGTAGCACATATTAACACAACTTAGTTTCATATCCAGACGATATTAAAACAATACTTAGCTGGGACTGAAAGAACAAATTGATCCTGATACAGTGTGTTGTTTTATGGTTTGTTGGAAGAAGACACTGAGGAAACTAAACAGAGAATGATGGAGGACATTGTATTTATGTGTTGGCTTGAAGACAGGATTGTCACATTATACCAGACACGTAACAACACGTCTACATTTAATTTGAGCCTCTTTGTGAACGTTGGCTAGACCGAAGAGTACAACGGCCTTTGTAATGTTTCTATACTTTCGCCTTTAACAATTAGGTTACAGGAGATGAAAACATTCATGAACATTTTATTGAACTTCATACAAATAGGAAGGTGTATCTACTAAATTCCCCTCGCACCAAAACTCATCAGACTCTGATGCATTCCAGCGAATAGCGCAGACCCTTTGTATTGAAAAAGCACTTACTAACTTTCTGATCATTGCTTGAAATATTCCTGTCAGATCTGAACATTGAAGTTGAAGGGCACCAATGAGGTTGAACAGACTGATTGAGTGGCTCAGATGCAAGTGGAGACTTTGTCTGTCTGCTTGTAGCTGGAGGTTGAAAGTCTGAAGGGGTACGGTCTGTAAAAAGTATGGGAAACAATGATACGATATCTATGAAAAGATACATTATTTTACAAAAACTAATTTCTTTGGCCAACTTATCTACCACCAGAAAATCTATATTAAAGGGCTCGTTGGACACCGAAATTGACTGAAAAACAGCTTGGCTTCATTATTATTTAGACATTTTAATTATGGAGTGTCCTCTATCCAGACTTCATAAAGCCAGTTCTGCAACAGTATTAAATATTGTAGAGTTCATTAAGGAGGTTTATTGGTAGTTCTGCTAGTGACTTTTTAAGTCTGAGTGTGACCTAGGGGCTACAGCAAATTACAGCTAATACAATATTTAATATCACTGTCATCTTTGTTGCTGGTAATGTGCTTCTCTTTGATTATTATTCATGTAATTTTTTTCTGTCTTGGTGTTGCCAGGTTTTTTAATGGTTAGAATATAAATCTAGGTGACGTTTTGTCCGTAAAGATTAATGTCAGGAAGGTTTCTCCATGGTTTTATAGATCCTGGTGTAATTTTTGTGGAAATGATTTTTGAAAATGATTATTGGACTCTTGTGATTTAGGAAAGCGTTGTAAGTCATGTTCCTTGGAATGGAAAGGTGTCATTAAATTCCCATGCAGACATACAGTAAAGGTGGAATGGGACCATTATACGTTTTGTATCGTTATACGATTAAACAAACTTTTAAAGTGACTTTGATGTCAAATTAAACGCTGCTTCTATAACTTCAATTCAGCTTAACATTATTTCTGAAATAAAGTGTTACTTACCTGCACTTTCAATAATGCATTGTTGTGTTTGAGACTCAATTCAAAACCGCTCTAATCAATATTTTTAAGAGGGGTCACTTGTAGTGACAAACCTACAGGGAGTTATCACCAAACGCTGTAGTTCTCCTCACCTCCATGAAGCATTTTAGCATCTTTCAGCTCATTGATTTGGTTTTCTGCAACTTCACCATTTTTGATTACATCTCACTGCTCTCAGATTTGTTTCCAGACACAGCAGGCAGCTGGTACACAATGAAAAAGCTTTAAAAACCCAATGTACACTACCTCCTCAGCACCAAAAGCCAGATTGGCAAAATTAGCAGCTACACATAAACATTGAGAGCATTTAGCAGCTTAAAAGACAGATATTTTTGGCCTTTTGTTATTTTTCATTTTAGCATGTTTTAGCAAAAATATAAATCTCTCAGTAGCAAAATGTGTAAAAAAGTGAAGAGAATACATTGAATAAATTAAAATGTAATACTTCCCAATTCCACTTCATTGTTTGTTGCTGATTATGTAAAATCATGCTGAACCTAACAAGTAACATCTAATGTGCTCCCATGAAACAATTCAGGCAGTGCCAAATCGATTCGGACGACCCCAGTGAAGAACTGTGAACAAATCTCAATCAAAAGCTGATTATCGACCATATTATTCCACCTGTTTCTTATTCCACTCTCTGGCTGAGCAGCCATGGGATCCTTGAGTATTCACAGGAATTATCCTTTCAGAGTCCTGCGTATACAACAGGTGTTTGCTTTGTGTCTTGCAAGGTATTGGCGGGGATCCATTCAACGGTACAAACTTCATAGATTGTCTAGAGGTGTTCCTGCAGGATCCCAAAACAGAGGGCATCATCCTTATTGGAGAAATTGGAGGCAATGCTGAGGAGAATGCTGCGGAGTACCTAAAACAGCACAACTCTGTAAGGAAATAACACACACTGCACACCCATTATTTTACTTCACTCTCCTCGTAATATCCGTTGCTACAGCGCTTCACCTGTGCAGATGTATGTGTTCGTATTAAAAATGTATCTTTTTCTGAATTAGCTCTTAGTCATTCCCTTTCAAATCTATCAGCGGTAGGAAACACTAGAAAGCCTCAGGCTGTCTCTCTCACTTTTCTATGTCCGTATAAAGATAAAGATTGGCAGATGGGATGGAGATATAATTCACAGGGCATGTTCTAGAAATCCCCAGTGTTGATACGCAGTCACATGTTTGTGTTGTCCACATGTGATAAAGAGAAGTAGGGTGATGGTTGGTTTATGTTGCCAAGTGCAAACTTGTAATTAACATTTTTAACTTCACCAGGCCTGTACTTGCACTACCCTGCAGATGACCTTTTAATCTGTTCAGTGTGTGTGTGTGTGTGTGTGTGTGTGTGTGTGTGTGTGTGTGTGTGCGCTGAGAAATGGATTTGATTTGCCCTCGGCTGCTCTAATGCATGCAAATCTCCCGCTGGCGTCTCAAGAGAATAACTTCTCTCACTCAACAAATAAAATACAACACCCACCACCCCCTCACCCACTCTCAGAGTGTTGACAGCGAGGGACAGTTCAAATGAAACGTGTGCATGAAAAAGCCCAGCAGAGAGTGGGAGTAAGCTGCAGATCTTCCGTTGAAAGTCAGTTGTATACGAACACATGTGATTATTAATTTGAAGCACAGTGTTCCTGGAAAGAAGCATCAGGTGAGCTCAGCCAAAGTAAATATATACTACAAAATAGTGAAGGCTAGGGCTGCAATTAACAAATATTTTCATTGTCGATTTAATCTGACCATTATTTTCTCGATTAGTTGTTTGGTCTATGAAATGACAGAAAAGGGGGAAAAAGTTTTTTGAAGCCTTAGAAGAAAGAATCTCAAATGTCTTGTCCACAACTCAAATATATTCAGTTTACTGTCACAGAGGAGTGATGAAACGGGAAAATATTCACACTTTTTTAAAACATTTTTTCATAAAAAACGTCTCAAACCGATTAATTGATTATCTATGGAAGAGGATTAGGGCCACGTGAAAAAAATGAATTGAGTTCTGAGTTTAAAGTCAGAATTCTGATCAAGGAGCTTGTTCATGAGATTTTTTGATTTTTGTTGTATATATACGTTACCCGTGATATGAATTTATTGCCTTTAACTGGCAAGAGAAATCTGTCAACATGTTGTATACTCATGCATTATGGAACACTTAATTCTTCTTTTAGAGGACGAATGGGGAAAGAACAATTTTGTTTTTGCGTTACCTTGTGTTGCCTTATTGATAACTACATTACTGAAGAGCGGTGTCATTGGGTTATTTAAGCCCCTGAAAACTTTAAATTTGAAATGTTTCTCTGTAACATTTAATACACATTATTAGGTGTCATTTATAATGAGTTTACCTCTAAAAAAAAGTCAGGTGTCTGCTCTATCAGCAGCAATTAGCTGCTTTCAGACCTCTGAATACATCTCAGATTTGTTAAGTGTTTCAAATAGGTCTGGTGCGCACTGAAGGCTGTTTCGACCGGTAGGACAAAAAACTGACCAATCAGAGATTTGTTGGCGGAATTAAAAATGATGACCTAATCTTCCTTCATAGCTAGCTGTCCACTTAGCTACATCTATAAATAATAGTGACTGGAAAACATCTACCTCTAAAATTAACAGATTTTTGAACTTCATAAAAAAACGTTTCCATGTCTACTGATAATGAAATGGTGGGTAGGATACATCACTTTCTACTGATTGGTTAGGACACAGCAAAACAAAATGAACTCCCATCCTAACAGGAAATGGGCTAACCCTAACACAAAGAGTGAATAAAGTGAAACAAAATGACAATTCAATCTGATTATCGGACCACATCATCAGATTTTGTTTCAAATATCGCTGAATCCTGATTGGTCCTCGTGTGCAATAAGCCAAAGTTTAGCTGTGTGTTCATGTACAGTAGGACGCCATCACTTATAGTAAGAAGTTACAGTGGGTACGGAAAGTATTCAGACCCCTTTACATTTTTCACTCTTTGTTTCATTGCAGCCATTTGCTAAAATCAAAAAAGTTCATTTTATTTCTCATTAATGTACACTCAGCACCCCATCTTGACAGAAAAAAAACAGAAATGTAGACATTTTTGAAAGACAGAAAAACTGAAATATCACATGGTCATAAGTATTCAGACCCTTTGCTCAGTATTGAGTAGAAGCACCCTTTTGAGCTAGTACAGCCATGAGTCTTCTTGGGAATGATGCAACAAGTTTTTCACACCTGGATTTGGGGATCCTCTGCCATTCTTCCTTGCAGATCCTCTCCAGTTCCGTCAGGTTGGATGGTGAACGTTGGTGGACAGCCATTGTCAGGTCTCTCCAGAGATGCTCAATTGGGTTTAGGTCAGGGCTCTGGCTGGGCCAGTCAAGAATGGTCACAGAGTTGTACCGATGCCACTCCTTTTGTTATTTTAGCTGTGTGCTTAGGGTCATTGTCTTGTTGGAAGGTGAACCTTCGGCCCAGTCTGAGGTCCTGAGCACTCTGGATGAGGTTTTCTTCCAGGATATCTCTGTACTTGGCCACATTCATCTTTCCTTCAATTGCAACCAGTCGTCCCTGTCCCTGCAGCTGAAAAACACCCCCTATAGCATGATGCTGCCACCACCATGTTTCACTGTTGGGATTGTATTGGGCAGGTGATGAGCAGTGCCTGGTTTTCTCCACACATACCGCTTAGAATTAACGCCAAAAAGTTCAATCTTGGTCTCATCAGACCAGAGAATCTTATTTCTCATAGTCTGGGAGTCCTTCATGTGTTTTTTGGCAAACTCTATGGGGGCTTTCATATGTCTTGCACTGAGGAGAGGCTTCCCGTCGGGCCACTCTGCCATAAAGCCCCGACTGGTGGAAGGCTGCAGTGATAGTTGACTTTGTGGAACTTTCTCCCATCTCCCTACTGCATCTCTGGAGCTCAGCCACAGTGATCTTTGGTTCTTCTTTACCTCTCTCACCAAGGCTCTTCTCCCACGATTGCTCAGTTTGGCTGGACGGCCAGGTCTAGGAAGAGTTCTGGTCGTCCCAAACTTCTTCCATTTAAGGATTATGGAGGCCACTGTGCTCTTAGGAACCTTGAGTGCTGCAGAAATTCTTTTGTAACCTTGGCCAGATCTGTGCCTTGCCACAATTCTGTCTCTGAGCTCCTTGGGCAGTTCCTTCGACCTCATGATTCTCATTTGCTCTAACATGCACTGTGAGCTGTAAGGTCTTATATAGACAGGTGTGTGCCTTTCCTAATCAAGTCCAATGAGTTTAATTAAACACAGCAGGACTCCAATGAAGGAGTAGAACCATCTGAAGGAGGATCAGAAGAAATGGACAGCATGTGAGTTAAATATGAGTGTCACAGCAAAGGGTCTGAATACTTATGACCATGTGATATTTCAGTTTTTCTTTTTTAATAAATTTGCAAAAATTTCTACATTTCTGTTTTTTTTCTGTCAAGATGGGGTGCTGAGTGTAATGAGAAATAAAATGAACTTTTTTGTTTTTATCAAATGGCTGCAATGAAACAAAGAGAAAAATTTAAAGGGGTCTGAATACTTTCCGTACCCACTGTAACTGAGAAAATAGTGTTTTTTTTAAGATGCTGCATTTGACATTAATTTGACATATTGTGCCACACTTGACACATTAAGTTCAGACTGCTCAGTGAAATTAAAGGTCCAGTGTCATGATTGATTTGTGTCATGCAACATTAAATATATCGAACTCCGACACATTAGACCAAAATGGGAAGAAGTATTGATTTCAGTATCTGTCAGTGTAACAGTTGAGTTACTGCAGACTGTTTATCTACCGACGCCTTAATTCTGTAAAATTCAAAAAAACAACCTTATATTTCCCACTAGGCTCTGCTGTCAGGTTTTATGATCCAGGGCATATTTCAAGGTTCAGTCTTCATCAGTGTCTGCGATGCTTGCCAACATAATATAGTCTTAAAAAGTCACCTGTATCAAAGATCTGCCTATCATTGCATGAATTTCACAGGCTTTCTGAAGTCAGAAATAGGTTTTACACAGAATAACCATATTGCAATTTGCTCCATGCATATCAAGTATATTGGAGTATTTGGCACCTAAGCCACCATAGAGGTTTACTGATTTTTTTTTCTTTTTCTTTCTGTCAGCCTCTTGATTTTTAACCCAGCTTGTCTCCACTGAGCTCAGCTAAACCCCTTTGTAATTCTGCGGAAACAACACTGAGTACTAACGCATGTTGTAGTCTGGAGGAAGGCTGAGGTTAGAAAAGTGTTTGTGAGCTCCACGTGTCTGTGCACATGCCAGTTTTATTCATGCCTACCTGTCATGTTTATAGGGGCGTATAATTGTCTCAGTTTGGCTTTTTAAGCTTGAGTACAATTTCTCACCTTGGAGCAGTGCTGTTTTGTGTTTATAGAACAAAGCTATACAGTCCTGTTAGCACACAGAGGTGGGGGAACTATCCTGTTGGTCCCATAATTAAGGGAATATATCTGAACTGCTAACAGTGGAAGACAAAAGACAAGTAAAGTGAAAGACAGTATAACTCCCCTCCCTGTATGCATTGTTAGTACTTAGTATCAAGGGAGGCAGGGATTAATAGCGTAATTAAACCCCTTTCGTTTGAGGTAGATTTAAGACTTGATTCACATTTGGGTGGTTTGTTTATTCAGAACGTGATTTGACTTCTGAATACTGAGTGGGGTTTGGTGCTAATGTGTTTGGTGCTTACATTTTTCAACGCACAGAGCAGATGCTTGTAACATTCAGAGCACTTTAAAGTGATATTTCCTTTCTCTGCGTTTCCCTGTTTAACTCTGCAAGTGTCAATGGCTCATTAGCGGTGCATTTCTATCCAAGGTCTCAACATTTCCCTGGCTGATATATGTCCTGCTAGTCTTAATTATTAAAAGTCCTCTCCAGTTTATATTAGCGAATGCCATCTTGTTCCTGCCAGTGTCAGGTCTGAACATGGAGCTGAAATTGCAGTAGAAGAGGGTGTCTTTGAAGG
>NC_135856.1:21595299-21680299 GCF_031162955.1 Sander vitreus | reverse complement strand
AGCTTGTCTGTCTCCAGTTTTCTACCTTTTGCAGTTACTTGATATATGTAAGAGAACCGACAGGGATGCAAAAGTTACCACATGTTGAGCGGACATGCTGATTACAAGCTTTTCAGTTACACACGGTAAAGAATCCAGGTGAAGCGTGAACGGGTCACAGACTGTTCCCCAACTCGTTAAATACACTTTGTCATGGCCCTCGTGTCAGATATATACACGGCCGACCGGCTATAAAAACATAGAACAGAGAATGTCTGATTACAACACACACAGAGGGAGTGTGACTTCATCTCCGCTCAGGACGCCATTACTCCACAATAGCATTACATAGCAAATAGTTGTTTGCTGTTGTATTAATGTTCTGAATATCAAGTACAGCCCCTTAAGATGAAGGCGCTTTAATACCATATATCTTAAATTTAAGAGTTTCTGAAACTTGTGTTGAATCATATCATTGTGTTATGGTCATGCCTCTATGCTGTGAAAAGACTATTAAGTGAGAGCAGACACGATTAACAGATTCATCGATTAGTCAATCAAAAGCTACAACACATTTAAACGGTAATCATTTTAAAGCCTGGTCACCAGCATTCAAATTGGCAACATTTTGCAGAATTCCATTAAAATGAACAACTTTGGTGACCTTTGTCAGTCCAATATGGAAGAAGCTTTTGTAGCTTATTAGCTGTGTTGCACAACCATTTGTATTTAACCACCTCTGTTGGGACATAAACTCCACAAAAGAGGAAGGGTTTGCAGTTCTGTGACCAGTTGATGTGAAAACAGTGTGACGCGTTTATTGTCGCTTTAGTTTTCTAACTGTCATTTAGCAATATTTGTATTCCCCTTAATCCTGATAACTCCTTATTAAATGAAATGATGCACCATCCTGGAGCAAAATGCCAGAGAGGAGTGAAACAGAAAGAAGCTTGGGCAGCTATTGTGACTGACTAGCGCTAACATTAATAGTGAATTTTACTTTGCCACCTTTTGGTGTGGTCAGGCCTTTAGTCATTTGTTTCACTAGTTTCAAGTTTCTTAAATGTTAAGATGTACTGCTTTTCTTTGTCTTCTGTGACACTTTCAACGTTGTCAAATTCCAAAATGAGTAAGTTGACAATGTTGATTTTTGCTTTGGAAAGATGGTATTTCCAATGGCTTCATCTAGAAAATATTGGCAGATATTAGAATGAATCTTTAGTTGCAGCACTACTATTGGGATATTTATAACGTGGGGTTTTTCACTATTTGATCAAGCCTCTGTAATAGCCTCCGCTATTACACATTTCAGGCAAAGTGTAGGCATTGTTCTTAACACTAGTTTTTATTATAAGTTTCACATGTTGAAAAAAACCCAGAGACTAGCCTCTAATTAAGACAAATCTCCCAAGTTTCACGAAGAAGCCACAGGTTAAATTAACACCTTATCCTTATTACTGTACATAAGGTGAAATTTGAGTGAAGGAAAGTGAAAGGGGAAGATACGGTTACAGTTGGTTCTGCTCCTCCTGAATCTTTTTAAATGAATACACTAGGAACAAAGGCGTGTAATGAAGCATATAATGCCCTACACTGGACATCTCTACAGCCTATTCTTATCTGTTCCACAGCAGTCAGCCAAGGCAGATTATTCTGTGTACACATGGTTAACAATTACTTTTTAATCTGCATTAGCGAATTAACATAATGACTGACAGTGGAACAGGAAGCCTATTTGTTTAGAGGCTCAGAAGTTTCTTCTTGTACTGAAATTGCAAAGCTGTGTTCTGCTTTGCTTTGACTAATATATAAGTGGTAATATTTTTCGATATACAACTTTAGTGCAACTAATCGCATGTTGAAAATGAAACTTTAGCTGTGTCACCAAACTCATACAAATGTTTAAAAACTTGTTTCACTGGTTGTGATGGTAGAAATTTTTTTTTGTTTTGAAGCTGTTAGCTGAATCATTGTGAAGCCAGCCACAAAAGTGAATAACTTAGTTTCCATTTAACCACAAGCAACACAAAATGAGACATTTTAATGAGCTACAGAAAACCCATTTTACTTATCTCGTTATTGTTGATCACTGTGTTTAGGTAGTTTTGAATGCAGTGCTTCATTTTGCAGGATCTATGAGGTGCTCAGCACTTTGGGTGTGTGGTTTTGCCCTGTTGTCAAAAACGTTTATTAGCAATTGCAAAAACAACTGTAAGACATATGTTTGTTCACATTAAGCTTTCAATTAATGCTTTTTTTTTTTTTTTGCAACAAAATAACAACAAATTTGCATTACCATTGTTAACCTTGGACTTCACTAAAAAAAACAGCACTGATGTCCATAAAGAACTGGAGGCCTTTAGCTGACAATTTATTCTGTCAGACCAAAGAGCTATCGTTATTCATAAACCACGAATGGCTGACTGAAACCCACCCACATACTTACAGCAAAGGCCTCATTACTAAAAGAGTGCAGACCTCAGCCAAGTCAATCGTCTGAGCTAAAGAAACAGAAATATTCCACGGAGCAGACGACAGTCCTAATGGACTCAGTGGGGGGACTCTGCAAGTGCACACACTGCAACACCTTATGACTAATGTATGTGAGAAGTTGAGCAGTGCCAAAGTGCCCAGCATGTAAATCAGTCATTTAATTAAATGGTTGCTAATGAAGCCGACAAGATAAATCTTATGTTAAGAGGTTTTTTTATTTATTTTTTATTTCCAGACTGTGTTCAGGGATGAGTAGGTGCTACATGCTATGTATGGAAAGTCATTAACATTGCCATTGAAACGTAACAATAGTACAGGCTCCCACCTGGCAATTAGGATAATTATGTTGCTTCACCAAAATGTTGTGCGATCTGGAAGCTGTACAGCTGCAGGTTAGATTGTTGGCAGCAGGGCTTAATGAAGTGCTCATCCATTTAATGTCACATATTGCTCTTTTTTTTAGCCTGAAAGTGCCCAGAGATCATAGACCTTTTTCACAGCAGACATTTTGACATGTCATAGTAGGAAGAGCACAGCTGAAATTGATAACCTTACCGATGGCTCAATTCCATCAAGAGTCCCAGTAAGCTATTTCAGTGAGTCAGAATGCACAACACCAGGACCTCTCCTAAGTGGAATGCAGCCATCATTAATGGTTTTGAATACACCTGTGCTTTTCCTACTATGACATGTCAACATGTCTGCTGTGAAAAAGGTCTATTGTCAGATTGTTCTGTTGATACCATTGATGCTACCTGATGCTGCAAAGTCTGGTTGGCACAATCTCCATTAAAGCATTGGAAAGCAGTGGTAGGGACGAGAAATAAAATCAGGGGGCTTGACAGTATCAATTTGCATGAGGCAATATTGTTTTAATAGAACCACTGACTTGAGATTGCTTTGGGAATTGAGGGCAAGAATGAGGAAAGAGGAGCGGATGTGTAGGGATCTTGGAGCGGAGTCCCATTCTTTTCAGTCAGCTGTGGATTGGTTTCTTCAGACAGCAAAGGTTTTATTTGTCTGGCTTATGATGATAGAAAGACAATGCTTCATAGAGCGAGTGAGCTGCTCCTTTTACATAATTGAGGTTTGGGAAATTAATTCATATTATTGGCTCATACGAATAGAGCCGCTTTGTGTTTAGTTTTTTTTTTTTTTTTTAATAATTCATAAAAATAATTTTTTTGTTGTGTTTTTTTTTTTTTTTTGGTACCGCTTTCTAACCTATGCTTTATTATTTCTTAATAAATCAGCGGCTAATGCACAATAATGAACAATAAACATAAACAATAATGAAAGGAGTAGTTTGACATTTTGGGAAATTTGGTGAGAAGATCGATGCCACCGTCATATATGCGTTAAATATAAGGGTACTGCCAGCAGCCGGTTAGCTTAGTTTACCACAAAGACTGGAAACGGGGGAAACAGCTAGGCTGGTTCTCTCCTTAGGTTAAAAAAAACAACATCCAGCACACTGAAGCTCACTAATACACTTTTTTTAATATATTGTCTCTTAGAAAGTGCATGTTGATCTCTTCCTTTAGAGGAAAACTTTGGTTTAATACAGCTTTGGTTTTATTTTATTGGCTTCATTATGATAATGCCATGCTCACAAAAGGAACTTCTGAGATCTTGGAACGCTGCAACATTACTAAAAGTGGGTGCAATGGGGCAAAAAAAACAACCAAAAGTGATAAGACAATCAAACAGAGTGCATGCATGATGCCAGATTAGCTACCATTGTGTCTGTAAGTAAAACCTAAAGTAAATGCCCATGCAAGGTCTACTGTCTACTAATGCCTCTCTGTTCAGGAAAACCGTGAATATGGCAAGAACGGTAGATAAAAGTCTGTAAACCGTAGTGCTGGTGTGCTCACTTAGCTAATCCAGCAAAAACTGCCAGTTTGTTTACAACCTATATAATCATCTGATTATTTCTATTAGTTGCTGGACTTGTTTTTGGCGATGCTGGGGAATACAGACTTATGACTTATACTTATAACTTGGCATCAAATTGTAAGTACTTCTCCATAACATTTCATTACTAAATAAGCAACGAAGTAAAAAAACGTCTTTTTGTATTACTTATTCAGAGTTCAACACTCACAAACTATTCACAGTGACCAAACTAGCTTCCAACTGTCATCCAGCAGAGTCAAATGTTGCTCAATCCTGATTGTTGCACAGAAGTACATCACGTTATCCAAATGCAGCCGAACCTCCTTCATCAGCGTAACAAAACATCAGTTATATATGAAAGAACCAAAACTTGTATTACTTTACAGAAAATTTTGTGTGCATGTAGGACCCCATTGTTCATAGTAAGGAGCTGATTAAATAAGTCTTTAGAGCCTTTAACGTCTGGAAAAAGGCTCCCCACAGCTAGACCCAAATCCATTTATTACCATCTTATTAACATTTACAACTGCAGACTTGATTGATAACCTTTTAACAACAATGAATGACTTATTAACATTCATAATTGCACATAACCTCTACTAATGGCTCGTAGAACGTGAAACTTGTGATCTTGTGTCTTTTTATATCGCCTTGTGATTATTTTATGTCTTGTCTTAATGCCTTATTATGTTGATGGTGCTATGCAAATGAACTTGCTAATGGCTTATTAATGTCTAACAACACATTTATAAAGCATAAGTAAATGATTTAAAGGCATTAGATACAATTTATAAACCCTTTATAAAGGGTTTTCTATTAGAAAGCTGCAGTGTGTGGTTTTACCTCACGGTGGAGAAAAGGTGTGCAGGAGGAATGGGTTTACATACGTCTCGGTTGGTGGCCATATAATAACTGTAATGGTGAGATCACATGCTGTGTTATCATGTCCGACCAGTCGGTGCTGCAGCTCCTCATCGGGATTCCTCCCAGTGGGAATAACAGCAGTGTGGGTTAATCCCGAGGAAAGATGGGTTTTGATGTGCAGGGGTATATTTTGTGATATGAATATATAAGGGTGGCCTTTAGTTAGCTTGTCAACCACAAATGGTGTTTGCAAAATAGGAACAGGACGGACAAAAATATGAAATCTAAAAAGCAGACATAGGCCTTGACAGGACCATTACAACCCCTTTCATGTGTGCATCCATATCATTTCATGAACAATCTTCCCCCAACATTACGTCGTCCTATCGTCTTTATTCATGCCAACATTTTTTCATTTTTGTCCTCTGATTGTGCAAAAACACAAAAGCATAAGCCCTACACAGGGCACCTCATGTTGTACATGTTGTAGAGATATTCTGCATAACCTTACATGCATTAAACTGAGGTTACAGAGGGATGTATAACTTCCTCTGATCCTTTAATATTTAAAATTTAGTTTACATGCTGGTTTGTTTGTCTGTAGCCAGAGGATGGATTTATCTCTTTACGTGTCATGATAAGCAGCTCCGGGCAATGCCTTAGGATAGAGGTAGATACTGTAGAACATGAGGCCCATTATGAAGGGCATTCATTTTCAACCTTAAAGTCATAAACAAAATATAGCCCGACTCTCAAATGATCCGTGGAACTTCTGCAGAAATGCTTTTTAACTGTGTCATGGTTTTATTGATCCACTTGCCGTTTTGTGGACATAAATAGCCAAGCTCGGCCCTTTCACCTGCTGTCCTCTTTAGAGCCCCTCTGGACCTGCATAAATAGTCCCACTGATGTTAAAGATATTGTAACTTCTATTTCACCCAAAAAGGATTATTGAAGAGGATGATTACTGGTAAGGGCTGCCTCAAGCCGGGTATTGTCTCTTGATCGTTGTATTGATCGCGGCCGTGGCGTTCCTCGGTGCACAGAGGTAGGTTTACCTGTGCTATCGATGAGAGGAAGATTGAAGAACGCTGCAGTTTGCCGCATAATGGCTTCCTAACAGCCCAGAGTCTCATCAGAAAGGCAGTGATCTGCTCCTTCATCTCACTCAGTCCCTTAAAGCAGACTGTGGAGTACCTCCTCACTGCTGCCTATCCGTCATACCCCGAGTGAACAAAACAGATCCAGAAATGTTAAACTTCATACATTTTACTCTTTTCTCTATGTTGTGCCTTTATTAAATATAGTGCCACTGCTAACCAAAAATCCAAGAAAGAAACAACATATATATGTATAACAACACTTTGGAAAAAAAAGGCTGAGAGAGAATCTCCTGTGATTTAAAGGTCACAGGTTTGATTTCCAACAAAAGGAAGAAAATTGGAGCACTTTCATTGGCCTTAAACCCTACAGGGAGTCTTACAGTATAACACCAGCGCTTCTTGGTGAAATATACCTCAGTAATAACTGACACAGCAGTCTGGTGAAATGCAGTTTGCTCGTGAATGCTGTCTGTGTGCTCAGGGTTAAATGGAATATACTGTACATGGCAGCAAATAATTATAAAAAGTGGAGTTGTTCCCCCTCTTATTCTAGTCTTTTACTGAACATTTTGCCCTTGTTTTGTTATAACCAAAGATGCCCAGAGACCCCCAGTGGCTCTAAAAAAAAAAAAGATTCACTATGTGGCAATTGGTTTGTGGTAATGTGATTACTTTAACTTTGTTTGGGAGTATGGGAATACTTTCTACTATAGCACAATAACAGCTGGCCTCAAGGAGTGTCCTGCTTTTTCTCCAAGCTTTGCGTTGAAATCTAGTTATGAAGGAATAATATAGAATAGAAATACGCTTATTTTCTTTCTTGCCGTGAGTTAGATGACAATGACAATCTGACAATTGATTCCACTCTCACGTCTGTACAGCAATTAGCTTATTAGCATAAAGACTGGAAGCAGAATCGGAATCAGCTTTATTGGCCAAGTATATTCATGCCCAAGGAATTAGACTACACTGCTTGTGTAAAGCGGTGGAAACTGCTAGCGTGGTTCCATCCAAAGTTCAAAATCGGCCCACTTACTGTTTTTAAAGTTAATTAACACACATTGCATTTGTTTAATCCGTACGTGCTGTAATTGTTCACCCGTTTCGAATGTTATCACTCCATTGAATGGGCGTTATCATTGGTTATCAGCCTCATACATATGAGTAGTATACTGCCTACCTGTGGTGTCGTTATAAGCAAGGCAGCATTAGAAAACTCATAGTGGCTTATAATGACAGCATGAGGCTGCTGCTGAGGGCTCCAAGAAGCTCCAGTGCAAGCCAAATGTTTGTCAGTGTCGGGGTACCTACCTGCTCTGCTGTTTTACGTAACCTGATGTATAGATTTATGTGTAGGGTATCTGAGTCAGAAAATGACTTGATCACTGTTTTGGCTAACCCTGTACGCAGTTCTGTCAGATTTTCTTCCAGACTGGAACCATTGGCGAACATGTCTGTATGTCAGACACTGAACATTAAGGAAGGTTTTGTATTTTTGTATTTTATGTTAAACTCTGTGTGTTTTTTATTGTGATATGGATCCCCCTGGGTCTGAAATAAAGTTTATATAATATGGGTTAGAAGGGGTCTGCTACATCTACTAGGAGGTTCAGAAGGCCGTCATCATCTATTTACATGGTAACGGTTGGCGTTAGCGGGGTCTGGACCACTTGGTGTCCACTTTTAACACTCTGTGAGTCCCATTATGAATTCAAACAAAGCAAACATTACTTGGTTTAGGTTAGATTTAGTGAAAATGTCGTGGTTTGGGTTAAAATACTAATGTTCTTACTATGTCATCTTACAGCGCTGCAGTCGAGCAGTTGCTCTGAGCATCTAATATTGATCCAGCTTACCAATAGATGATAACGGCCTACTGAGCCAACTGGGGAGAGTAGGGCCTCATATCTATGTTAGTGATAAACAACTGATAACGCCCATTCAATCGGCTGATATCGTTCAAAATTGTTTCTTGGTAAATAACAGCAAGTCAGGAAACTTGTTGTGACAGTGAGGTTGGCCAGGCAACCAGCAGAGACAATGCACAAGTACTGGACAAATTGATAAACTGTTGTTTGCCAAGACCACAAAATGTTGTTTTTACATTACTGTTTGGAGAAAATATTAATTATTGAGCTTTAGAGGTGTTGATAACCACATTCTTTAACTTTGCAGAAAGCCAGGCTAGCTGTTTCCATCTGATTCCAGTGTTTATGCTAAGCTAGGCTAACCCCCTCCATAATCCAACGTGCAGAAGTAAAGGTGCTATCAAACAATTTCTTTTAGACCTTCATTATTTCAACTCGTATTAATCATACATGGTAAATATCCATAAATGAATTTACATGTAATCAAATTACTGCACAGCAAATCTGGCATTATGTAATATTCCACAGAAATAATGTACAAAATGCACAGAGAGTGGGAGAAATGGAGGGCTAATGGTCATTAGTCCCTCAGCAGGTTATTGCAGCAATTGCTATTACACAACTTTTACTGTGACACCTTATTCTTGCCACACACTTCTTTATATGGGAGCATTGTTTAAGCCTCAACACTGGAATCAAACACCAGACAAAGGTGACATTGCTTTTTATTTGCAAAATTCAGATTTTGCCAGCTTTAGCCTTTTGATTTCTTTTTTGTTTTTATATCGCGTATGACAGCTTTGTCTCTATATTCAGGCTGGTTTTGTAAGCCCTAACCTTTGACTCACAGCTTACTGTGCTGAAAAATGACATACCTTTAAAATATAGCTCATTGGATTCTTTTCTTTTGTACTTTTATTTACCTCAGGGAAATTCAACTGAGCATGCTTGCGCTTTTCCAGCTATGCCCTGCTTAACATTCATGGTACAGTTGCACACATTCACGTATGGGAGCAGCTCAGTACAGCCACAGTCTTCAACTGTTTGCCGTTGAGAGGCTCCAGTGGAGCAACTGAGTTACGTGTCTTACTCAAGGACACCTGGACCAAAGTGGCGACAAGCCCTCCAAGACCTGACATTACCCTCCTCGTCTGTGTGCTTTTATTTGATGATGCTTCTTAAAATAAATATAAATAAATACTCGAGGGAAGGAAAGTGAACATTCTCCATCCCAAAAACTGAAAATGAATATCATTTTGAAATTCTAGACAAGTAGAGGATAGACTGGCTTGATGTTCTTGACCCTGGAAAACCTCCTCTTGAGCGATGTCTGTTTATCTATCTTTATTTCCTTTTGCTCTGCATATCTGCCATGCTGGTACTGTCCCTGAGGTTTCGAGCCAAATTCTTCACAACAGCCACTGCAATAATCATCTCTATGGTAACTCATTGAAAATGCTTTGCTGCATTCGAAGCAGAGAGGACGACAAGCGAGCGCGGGAGGGGGAGAGCGACAGAGGCTCTGAGCTTTTCTTTTCATTTTCATCTGTTTTCCAGCCATCAGTTATTCATCCATGTTTTAAGTCCACCACTCAAGGTCGCTTAGGATTCCCAGATCGCATCAAAAATGGAATTGGGTGAATGCTATTTTTCCTGCCAATCCTGCTCTATAAATAAAAATGAAAAAAGAAAGTTGAATAATAAAAATAATTTATTCCAATAACAGTCTGATTGACTGACTGAACCATAAATCAGTGAGCATGTTGTAGTCAGTTTTACATTTTGGTGTGTTTTTTGAGAAATAGGGCTGTAAGTGGTTGTGCTGGAGTCACAGATGAATAATCTATGTGTCCACTAAATTCTGCTTCCATCCAGCTGGGAAATGAATACCAAACCAGCAGTGCTCAGCGAGGTGTAGGACTCAAATCCCTGGCTCTTTACTTTTATCTTTTGGTGCAAATATTTGTCTCATGAATTTCTCTGCCAACTGTTCCCAGAGATATTATATCCCCGAGATAGAGGGAGCACAGGTTTTCCTTGACATTTATTTAAATCTTTATTATCAGTTCAACCTCTCCTTAAAGCGCTTAGTTCAGGGAGTATTGCATTCATATGTTTGCTGTTGGAATATGTACATAGGGTTTCAGTGCTTTCTCCTGGTGTAAAATGTTTTTGTCTGAGAGGAGGGCTGCCTGTGCTAGGTGTTGGTTCAACCTCTGAATGTATCACTCTGCTCCGATTAATTAGTGCTGCAGGTCGGACTTAAAGGTCATAGCTTGGGGATCAGTCAATAGGGCCATAGCAGCCTTGGGACATCTCTGGACAAATTAAATGAAAATGTAAGGATGGAGTTGTGTGTGTGTGTGTGTGTGTTGAAGTGGCTGAGTTTGATAGTGTCTGGACAGGTGAGGTTTTCCTCTGTGTTGTTATTTAAACCTATGGAAGCCCATTGCTTCCAGAACTATCTTCCACACTATCTTGTGATTTTGACTTTATATCTCATCATTTGACTAAGAGTCATAGTTTTGACAATCTCATCATTTTGACTTAAAACCCATAATTGACCATTTGTTATACCCATCCCCTGAACAGCGATTTGGTAATCATATCTCAGCACCCGTAGGCATGGCAAGCTTTGGATCTCTACAAATCTTGAAACTTTTTGCATGATGCTGTAGCAAGAGCAATACTCTGCATTTAATGAATGGGGGGTTATGTTAGAACAAAAGAACAGTCTGATCTATCATTTTTCCTTTTCATACAATAAAACTAGGACCAGCTGTCTTTTACATGGATCATCAACTGCTGAGGAGGCTGCTATTTTACCTGGGGCATGCAGGTCTATCGTCAGTCATTTACAAGCTTATCTTTTTAAAACCAGTCAGTTGTAGACAGTGTTTTCAAGCGTTGATTAGCTAGCTAGCTACAGCTGATAAATTCTGCTAGCTAAAGTTGTTATTTCAGCTGGCAAAACTGACGGTAACCAACTAGAAATGATACACACTTTTTTCCACCTCTGTCTGAAATCACGGACCTATAGCTTCAAAACTTCAAAAAGTATTACGAATTTCGAGTCGTAGATCTGCTACTGATTTTAAACTGCATATGTGCTTTTCATTATTTATTTTGGCAGAAATGGGCTCCTATCCATTCAAATTTGCATTTATGGTGAAATATAACACTGTCATTATTGTCTTTTCTGTATACTGGTGCAAAACTAGGAACCTAAACTAAATGTTTTTCAGTTTCTGCTCTGCCCATGACCTGGCACTTTTAACTTAATGATGTCTGAGAAAATGTTAGGCTGCTCCTAAGTCCCAAAGTGAATTATTATCTCTGCACCTCTTAACACTGACATCAAAAGATGACTCCTATTCCTGAAGGGTATGTCTCTTGGTCTCCGAGCCTTCTTCTTCTGTGTTTTCCCGAGATAACAACTTTCTCTCCCTTGTTAAAACAGTAATGATCCAGCGTGACTTGCCAGGTGTTGAATTTTTCTGGAACCCCCTGCCTGAAATGTTGCATTTACACCACAAAAGGAAAATGTGGGCATCGTTTTCGGGCGTGTTAAATCAAATGGGCTAATTAGGATGGCTGGCTACCACTCATACTGCGTTTTAATTTGCTTCTCACAGTGCAGAGGTTCTGTTTCACTTTACAGTTTGTTGCCTGCCAATGTGTGGAAACAGACTAAAACGCTGACATTGGATAGGGACACCCACATCTAAATAATGTCATTCAAATTGTATATACTGTGTTCTGCACAACACAATGCTGGAGACTAATGCAATTTGAAGGCAATCAGACAGTAACTTGAGAGCGATACTCTGATTAGATAACTACTACCATTATACAAGATTAGCTGTGCAACCCTGGACTCTTATGGTTTGCTAACATTTGTTCCACTCACCCTCCTATAATATATTAGAACAGCTAGCAGAATGTTGGCTCTCTCTTATTCCCACAGTGGAAAGGATAACAAGACGAGAAGAAGAATGTTGCAAAGACCATTTAAATTGTCTTCTGCTGAATAAATGACAGCCTGCCCTGGAAGTGACATGCATCTTCACACATACCAGGAGGCACAAACCATTAGCAGAGTGTGAAATGGAATGATGAAGACATGTTTTGTGTTGTGGGACTCAAATTACAGTTTGAGAGAGCAGAGGACAAAAACTGGGAGGTAGAGGAGAGGTTTTGGTGTGTGGGTGTGCGAGCAATGAGCATGAATTGTGAATGAGCAAGTGTCTGAGCTGAACACTTGCATAACAATTTAGCTGAGAGAGAAATCCGGGTTGCTGAAACTGAAAAGGATGCACTGGGTTTTTTGAAGACATCTTGTCATCTTGTTCACATTAAAGGATGAGAACTTAGAGGCATCATTACGGTTTGCACATTAAGGTTATTCATAAATTATTGAGTGTTGTTGTGAGTAGCATCCTCTAAATATACTCAAACATTTGAAATATCTGATATATTTTTACATCTATATTAATTCTTTAGGTTTATGGATCTTCATGAGGCTAATTAGCGGAACTAATGTAGCAGATTACCTGTTCTCAGCAGCAGCCTGGGGAAATGAGAACTGATGCAGGAGAAGTGCTGAGTGAAGTGTCGCTTACTTTATCATTCTGCTAATTAACCATTAAAGTAGCTATTGTTGCTGTTTCTATTACTGTGCACTGTGATTTATTGTTGTAAAAGAAAACATAAAGGCACAATGAGTAGGTTTCTTTTTAAAAACTATGTATAGACTCATAGAAAAATAATCCCTCTCAATCATCACTTATAACCAACTAGAAGTGTGTGGCGGGAACTATATCTGCAGAGACCCTGCCCTCTGCCCGTATTTTCTTATGTGTTCGGGACATTTCTGGGCTTCTGCCTTTGAGCACTGGGTGTTAAGCCCCCCACCCAATAACAGCTCGCATGGTGTGAGGGCTGAACTATAAAAACGTAACGACCAGATGCCAGATCGTAAGCACACATCCAAGAAGGAGCTACAAAATTGGCGGACACTGCGCCAACTAAATGCAAATATAATGAAGTGAAATGCCGAGCGGACAAAGACCGCTCCAAAAAGAGAGTGAATGCGGGGATGTCTTTCTTTGAATGTTGTGTTTACAAATCACACCCGACAAATCCTATTCATTCTGCCTTTAAAGCATAATGAAGACAGAAATGCAATGCAGTCTCTTTCTTTTAAATTCTGGTACAATAAAAATGTTCTTTTGATACAAGTACAACTGCAGTAATTGTGGCATTATGAACTCATGATAGGTAAATACATAGGCTAGTCGGCAGTGCTGAACATGGATGTCTCTGCAAGCCACTGTCACTGTATAATGAAAAACAACAGGAGCTGATGACATCTTTTAGTTTTGGTAAACTAGATGAAATACAGCAGTTGACGTTATCTTAGCTCTGTTGGTGTGTATGGGAAAGAGTTCCTATGCGCTCCATTTTAATTCATCGTCTTGAGCCAGGAAGAAACATTTGAGTTGTTTTAATTAAGTGTAAAAACTCAAAGTTCTTACAGGGATGCTCCAGTGATTTAGTAACGCACTTCCATAAAATTGCTCCTAGGAGACAGATTTTTAATAAAGAATGGTCAAAATCAAAGCAGCAGGGGCAGATATATAATCACTTTTAGTCCCTAATACGGGTGAAGCTCCCAAAAATGCTGAATTATACTCTTCCCATAATGCAACTTGACCCTCTCTGCCTGAAAAAGGCCCACATATTTCAAGTTTCCTGCCTTCCTTTCTGTTATGAATTTTTTTTTGCGTGATCGGAAGATTTTTTGCCCAAAGGCAATGGACTACAGCCAGTAGTAGGAGCTACTTCCGCATGTTCCCGGTTGGACTGTCGTCTTTCTCCGAAGATTGCCAAGCCAAAACGAGCATCAGCCATCTTGAATCCCCGCTTACTGGCTTCTCAGCAGAAAACTTTTAGATAGATAGATAGATAGATAGATAGATAGATAGATAGATAGATAGATAGATTTATTCATCCCGAAGGAAATTTTCGAACAACAATTATGTGCATTCAAACTACCGCACACGTGTACCACCGGGATACATTGGTACAGATCGGAGAATATGCAGGACACTTTATTACAGACGGAATACTCGACACACTACGCAAGTTTTGCCTGCCGGGTATGGAGACCAGCGGTGTTGCTCGATGCATCTGGCCGGTAAAGGGACATCATCAGCAGGGAACGTTGAACGAGTGTGCTGGTGGAAAGCTAACGATAGCCGGCCACCTGCTCCATCAATCCTGCTTGCAAGTGTCTGCTCATTAGACAACAAACTGGACTACAACCAACTTCAACGAAACTCCCAACGCGAGTTCAGAGACTGCTGTGTTTTTGTTGAGGTGCTTGTATCCAACTGCTGGTGGAGTTTGTGACTGTAAAATGCCGACCATTCTACATTCCACGCAAATTTACGGCTGTGTTTATACTTGGTGTTTACAGGGTTTACAGCCCACAAGTGCTAATGCTAGTATATGTGTTAGCTGAACTTTACGGAGCATATAATGTGTGTGCAGTGCACTAAATGTAGCCTGTTTCGTATGTCGTTTTTATATAATGTTTTTATATATTTTAATTGTGTAACCACTTGAGCCACGGTGAAACATTTCGTATATATGGTTGAAATGACAATAAAACACTCTTAAGTTGAGTTGACTGTCTCACTGTCTGTCTGTAAACGGTAGGCGTGGCTTGGGACGCTAAAGCAGCGAAGCAAGTGCATTCTGGGATTTGGTGTCTTTCATCCACATGAGCCAAAAACAAATTTTCCGGCTTTTCTCAGCCTTGAAGCCACCAATTTCTAAAAGAAAAATCACATTTCTACTACATAAGTGACCCAATTTAAAGATATATTCATCTTTCCAACGGTGAAATATCCCTTTAAACATGAAAAGTGTGTTTTGATGTGATGCCAGTTTTCCATTTCAAGTGAACTCTGTGGTATAGACTGTGGGGGGCAGCAATACTCCTCATAGAAACACAGCTTACCGGTTACACTCCAGAACACTGCAGACGATTGGATGATCACACAAAATGTTTAATTTTGAAGATGGACAATCAAATAGAAGATCAATCAATTTAAAAACAGTGTACTATGTGTGTTGGTTGAAAAGTAATCAACATAATTCAAATGAAGCTAATGCCTTATAAAAAGATAGAAGACATGCCACTCATCAGTCAATTAATCTATCTATCTATCTATCTATCTATCTATCTATCTATCTATCTATCTATCTGTCTGTCTGTCTGTCTGTCTGTCTGTCTGTCTGTCTGTCTGGCTGTCTGTCTGTCTGTCTGTCTGTCTGACTATCTATCTATCTATTAGTATTTGTATTATTAAAGCAAATATCCTCTCTAACCTCGACCAAACTAACATTGGATGAACTGAATGACATGAGCTGTATTCCCTTAACATGATAGTGCAGCACTTACAAGAAATGGTCAGTTGTGTACTGAGACTATACATACTTTCATCGAAAACATGCAGCACAACACACAACAGATCAGTGTGTGTTCCAGCATGTCAGACAGCACAGAAAGCACATGTTTCCTGCTGGGCCAATTTGAATCACTTGGACACAGAATACCTGCCAGACACAAAACTACTCACCTGAAACACATTCAGCTGGTGGCAACAACAACTCATGCATATCGGACGGCCATTGAAATGTCTTTATGTGTCCACTTTACCTGACCTGTCACACAGTGCATTTTTATATAGCAAGTAATCAGTTTAAGTGCCTTCAACAGCATAGGAAATAAAACCTCTTTGCAACATTCAGTATGTAAGTCATATTGATTTTCCATCCCCTGCTTCTGAATATAACACAATGCCACTATTTTTATTTCAGTTATTCAGCCTACAGTAGCTTCTATGTAGCCTCTTTTTATAAATATAAACTTAGCAGAAAAAGTAAGGACATTTGTGTTTGATAGATTATTTCTCTGTGGTAACAATACTTTTTGGCAATAAATCTTATACCGTTGGAAAGCCTGTTTAGTTCCCTTTCAAATGGTTCCCCATTTGTAAAGAACATGTATTTGTGGGATGAGCAGCAGCGCTGAGTATGTGGGTTGCGCCCATGAAAAATTTGATTGAAAGATTTATTGCCAAAAAGCATTGTTACCACAGGGAAATAATCTACCAAACACAAATTTCCTTACTTTTTGTGCTAAGTTTATATATATATATATATATATATATATATATATATATATATATATATATATATATATATATATATATATAAACTTAGCACAAAAAGTTTCTGTTTATTTGAATAGGGACAGATACAAAAAACATAGATTATTACACAAAGAACAATCTGATGCCTGTATCACAGTGTTTATAGCCATGGCTAATTCGCAACACCTGTCCCTAGAGGGCTTTTAACAGTTAAAATAATATAGGAGTCAAATTTTTACAGTGAGTACAATAAAAAGTCAAAAAAACAGTTAATAGCAATAAAAATAAGTGTAGTAAATAAACACATTCACTCAAGCTCACACAGATGCACATCTCGCATACACACAGCTATACATTTCATATGTCATGATCACACTGCTGCTGCTGTATGAACCATGCTTTTGATATGGACATTTTAGTTAGAGTCTTTATATTTGTAGGAAGCCAGTTCCACAGATTGGCTCCTTTCACAGAAAAAACATTTTGGGCAAAAGATGTTTTACAAAATGGAACTTTACAGCCTCTTTTTATAAATATAAACTTAGCAGAAAAAGTAAGGACATTTGTGTTTGATAGATTATTTCTCTGTGGTAACAATACTTTTTGGCAATAAATCTTATACCGTTGGAAAGCCTGTTTAGTTCCCTTTCAAATGGTTCCCCATTTTGTAAAGAACATGTATTTATGGGATGAGCAGCAGCGCTGAGTATGTGGGGTTGCGCCCATGAAAATTTGATTGAAAGATTTATTGCCAAAAGCATTGTTACCACAGGAAATAATCTACCAAACACAAATTTCCTTACTTTTTTTGTGCTAAGTGCTAAGTTTATATATATATATATATATATATATATATATATATATATATATATATATATATATATATATATATATATAAACTTAGCACAAAAAGTTTCTGTTTATTTGAATAGGGACAGATACAAAAAACATAGATTATTACACAAAGAACAATCCGATGCCTGTATCACAGTGTTTATAGCCATGGCTAATTTCGCAACACCTGTCCCTAGAAGGGCTTTTAACAGTTAAAATAATATAGGAGTCAAATTTGTACAGTGAGTACAATAAAAAGTCAAAAAAACAGTTAGTAGCAATAAAAATAAATGTAGTAAATAAACACATTCACTCAAGCTCACACAGATGCACACCTCGCATACACACAGCTATACATGTCATATGTCATGATCACACTGCTGCTGCTGTATGAACCATGCTTTTGATAGTTTTTTTTAAAAGGTGGACATTTTAGTTAGAGTCTTTATATTTGTAGGAAGCCAGTTCCACAGATTGGCTCTTTTCACAGAAAAAGCATTTTGGGCAAAAGATGTTTTACAAAATGGAACTTTACAGTCTCCACATACAGCAGCTCTTGTGGATCTGGAGGATTCCAGCCTGTTCACAAATTTACAAAGTGGCTCAGGTGCAAGTCCAGTCAAACATTTAAAAAACAACTTTATGTATTTAAGATTAACAAAATTAACAAAGTTTAAGATTTTATGTTTATTTAAAATGTAACAGTGATGGAATCGAATGGGCTTTTTATCTAAAATTTTTAGGGCACGGTTATAAAGCCTCTCAATAGGCTTTAGGGTAGTTTGGCTAGCCTGGGACCAAACAGTGGTGCAGTACGACAGGTGGGACAGGATCATAGTGTTCAGAAAGACATGAGCACATTCAAATGTTAAACTGCTCCTGATCAATCTGAAACAGTTCATACTGGCCTTCATTTTTCTTGAGATGTTTTTAATATGACTTTTAAAATTTAGCTGAGAATCTAAAATCACTCCTAAATATTTTTCTTCTTCTACCTGATCGATGAGTCCACCATTCATTTTAATGTTAAGATCATTTATTATCCGCTTTCTTGTTATAGAAAAACACATAGATTTAGTTTTCCTCAGATTAAGTGTTAAACATGATTTGTTTAGCCAATCAAACACTTTCTCAAGACTTTTAGTCAATGTAATGCCGATAACAACAGGGCTTTTGCCGGACACATAAACCACAGTGTCATCAGCATACATCTGAATGCCAACTTCAGGACATACTTCAGGCAGCTCGTTCACATACAGGCTGAAGAGAACAGGCCCCAGTATGGTTCCCTGCGGGATTCCGGTCTTAATTTCACATGGGGCAGATTTTGCATGATCAATAACTACACATTGTTCTCGACCCTGTAAGTACGACTCGAACCATGATAATGCCTGGTGTGATGTATTATAAGATGATAGTTTTGAGATAAGACGGCTATGATTTACGGTGTCGAATGCCCTCTTTAAGTCCAGGAATACTGCAGCCACGATGTTTCCTTTATCAAGCGGCTGCACAATATTTTCCAATAATGCGCAGATGGCTGTTTCAGTGGAATGGTTCTGTCTGAAACCATACTGTTGAGGGTGTATATACTGATGTATTTTTAAATATTGAGTTAGTTGTTCTGAAACAATTTTTTCTAGTATTTTTGACATTACCGGAACTAGACTTATTGGTCGATAATTACTAACGTCTGTGGTATTCCCGGACTTAAAGATGGGTTTTACCAGTGACGTTTTCCAAGCATCTGGAAATATTCCAGTTTTAATAGAGACATTTATAATGTGGGTCAAAGGTTGAATGATAACTTGT
This sequence comes from Sander vitreus, assembly GCF_031162955.1. Taxonomy (NCBI): domain Eukaryota; kingdom Metazoa; phylum Chordata; class Actinopteri; order Perciformes; family Percidae; genus Sander; species Sander vitreus. Next base: position 21,661,222 of record NC_135856.1, on the reverse strand, counting down.
GCATATTCTTTGAGGAAAGTTGCGTCTATGTTATAGTTATCCTTGGATAAATTGGTATTCAGGTCTGAAATAGCTTTCAATACCACTGCCTGATTCACTTCTCTAATTTTAAAGGAATTCTCATTCTCTGATGACAATATGTTTAAGTTGCTACTATTAGGCTAAAAAATTAGAAGCAAGATCTTGTACAGATTTAATAAAAAAATTATTAAAGGCATTAGCAACTTGAACAGGGTCTGATATGTCCCTTCACATTTTAGTTCATATTAATTATTTGTATTTGCATTAGGTTTAATTAGACTGTTTATTTGTTTCCACATTGCTTTACAATTTCCTTTAGCTTCAGTTAGAATTTTCATATAATAGTTTGCTTTTAAGTTGTGCAATTCTTTTACTACTTGATTTCATAAACCTTTAAATAACATCAGATCTGTGTCATATCTGGTTTTAAGATAGGTTTTTAGAGCAAAATCCCTTTTTTTAAATTAGCTGTCGTACTGCATCACTTACCCATGGAAGCTGTAACTTTCTTTGTGGCCTTTTACATTGTTTTAAGAACTTATTTAAAATTTTACTCATTGTAGTAGTAAATATATCACAACACTCGTTCACTTGACTATGTTGTGAGACTTCATCCCAATTTGTATTTGTATATTTGTAAGACTCTTTCCGGCTTATTTGAGAGAGCTATTATGTTGAGCTAATGCTAATAATTTTGACTAGAGGTCACATTAGATTATCTGAGGCAGTTACATAAAGTAGTAAAACTTGGCACATTATTCATGATATCAGCTGGTTTATTTGAGGGCACGTTTGCCATGAAGCTTTAAAAATGGCACTGTGATACAGTCCGATGATCTACAGCATACACTTTTATTCTGTTTCTATTTTGAAGCTGGTAGAGCGTGTCCTCTTTTTTCTTAGCAAATATACATAAACTTAGTTTATTCTCCTTTACAAGTTTTGCCCTTTGGTTGGTACATAAGCACTGCTCGAGAAATGCTCACTTTTAAATCATTTAGCACGTTTTGTGGATCAATGATCCCTCAACTATTGGATTGATGTTTCCCAAAGCAACACTCTGAGTAAATATATCTGCATTCATTGAGCTGCCCTGCTCAATCACACTGCTTTGGCTGCAGCACTACAAGATAGCTTGCACCCAGAGGGAGCTACTGGCAGACTCTGTAAGGCATCTTGCTGTCTGCTCAAGTGCCTTTATCTGTGCATTTCCTAATGGCATAATGCTTGCACAGACTTTTATGTTAAAAAAGAGATAATGTTCAAAGTGATATTTTCTTCCCTCATGACTTAATTAGTGATAATTACACCACAGAATTGAATGTGTTCAAACTTGTCTTGACTCTTCAGTCATTCTTTTAGGTTTGCTGTGACTGAAAACTTCACAAAATTGATTCCAGTTTTGTAAAACTGTTTTGTATTTGAATCTTTTAGCATCTTTTTGCTCAGGCATTAGTTGGTAGCCTTTCAATCATGTACGGTGAATCTTGCCTGCCAATTATTTCAAATATGCACATGATGTAATCACCTTTAAGTGTGTTGTCCATGCCATTTGAAAAGAATAAATACAAGCGTTGACTCGTAATCATTCTGAAGATCACTGCTTCACCTGATAAGCTCTCTCAGATCAGACGACCTCTAGACATCTACTGTATATCCTCTGCTGTCATTTGACAAGTAATCAATGGGTCCTTGTGAGGACAAAAACAATCCCAGTAGAACATTATAATGTAAACATACTTTCACTTGTTTAATAGTTCGGCTTGTTCCAAGGTGCCTGCCAAAAAGGGGTGATGCCATCTGTTTTAAATTAGCACTGGCCAGGAAGGAAGCCTTTGACAGTGTTGTTTAAATCAATCAGATGGTAGATGGAAGGGATCTCATTATGGTTATGCTGATCCTGGGAATCAATCATGACCCAGCAAATGTTTCCCCAAAAAAATGTAAGTCTTCATTTTGGCCCTGCCATCCTGATCTTCTGTCAGCTTTCCAACATCAGCTTAAAAACATGAATAACCAAGAATTACTTTGTTTAAGTGCAGAGGTAATGCACCGCTGAACGTTTGTTCTTTGTTTATCTTTCTGATCTCTGAAACTGCATCAACATTTCTCAAAAGTAAATGACTAAAGCTACTCCTTTGTCATTCAACTTTAAATATGTTCCTTTTATGAATCATTGCATTAATATAAAAAGATTTTCTCAATGAGATACTCTCCCGTGAACCCTACACTTCACTTTACTTCCTGTACATATAGCCTACATTGTGTACTGACTACAACTTGAGTTGTCAAAAAATTAAATTAGTTGGATCGTGGCCAGACAAAGTTTAGTGCCCATGTTGCAGTTCCCAGTACATGGCCATATGGTGTGGTGAGTGAGTGTGTGTGTGTTGTACACGCACCCATGCATGTGTATTTTTGTGTGCCCCAATGGCTGACTGTGTTTCTAAAGGCAGTTACACACCAACCAGACGGCCGACCGTTGGCAGAAAAGGCAGTTGGACTGATCAGTCTCCCCGAGTTTGTCAAAAAGTGCCTCGGAACACATGAAAGCGACGAGACATAATATGTCTCCGTAACAGCAGGTGGCGCTAATCTGTATTGTCGCCCAAAAAATGGAAACCGGCAGCTGATTGGACGAATGCGTCACATGGGTCTGGCTGCTGCTTCCGGATTTTGGATTTTTCAACCGGCCATTACTGGTGACTCATTCAGAATACGATCTCATATTGTACTAAAATAGTTCACCAAAACGTGTTTCTGAAAACATTTTAAGCAAGAAATAGGCCATGCAGTTGCTCAATCTGTCTTCATTTCAGATCGACAAAGGTCAGTTTAAAGGATTTTCGTCAGATTTTGAGAGGCTTAGTCATGCTCGTCCCGCTTGCCATTTCCGGGTGAGTCCCGACTGCCCTGTCTCCGACTGTGCATTTCAGGTTGGCCAAAATGAAGGCCGACATCTACTCCAACGGACGACGGCACGGAACACACGGAACAGACTCGAGTCACTGACCTCGCCAGACTGTCCAACGGCTGACTATCGGCCCGGTGTGTAACTGCCATAAAAGTTAGCAATACCAATTTTATAATTCCTTTGGAGTTTGAAACCTGCAGCGCAGTCTTACAAAATAACAGAAACATCTCACCATATAATGCAATCCAAAGAAAAAACAGCAAAAGTAACAGCCGCAAAAATAGTTTACAGAGTAAAATCAATGCAATGTCAACAAGAACAACTAATCTGTATGCTTTAAACAAGCCGCTTTTTAGATCATCTAACGGCATCTAAAAACCCCTCTGTTCATGTCTTTTTAACGTAAATTATTATTTTTCTTCACACAACTTCGTCCATCACTTTTTGTTTGTGCAGTCAACTGCAACGCTTTGGGGAGAGACTGTGCGAAAGTCACCATTTGTATGATTTATCACCCCACTCTATAATGGCAGGTTATCTTATTGTAGCCAAAGGATTTTACATTTACACATGGTCAAATGACACGTTAGACCACAAGTCACTCTCTCAAATTAACACATTTTTAGTTTCAATTATTACAAATTTCAGCCCATGTAGCCTATGCTAAAATACACTATAGAATCAACATTGTTTTATTTTTTAGTGCCTCCACTGCCTCACTTGAGTGACAACTGCTAAGGTACTGTAATGCACTTGCATTTTACCAAGTCAGCGAACAGCCTCATCATTATCCATATATGGTGTTGAATTCAAAGTGCTTCCACACACTCCTTTTCAGATGGTTAAGTGTCATGATTACCTATAACAACAATAGCCCAATGGGCCACACACATTTTTAGGGCCCAATTGCCGACAGCGGCGAAGGCCCTATTGAAACTGAGGGAATTATTTTCTGCAAATGAATTGGCTTTTTGAGGGGCTTAACATATTCAAAAACTCACCAAAATTGGCGGTCGCATCAAGTCTGGTGAAAATTTACGGATTTTAAGGGTTTCGGGACTAGGCGCACAAAAATGGCTCGCTAGTGCTCCCTACAAAGTTAAAAGTTTTTGCCCCTGCAGTGCGTTTAATGTAGACTCACGAAAGTTGGTCCACATATGTAACATGTCAAGATGTACAAAAAACGTCATTGGAGTCATACCCTAAACCCAACAGGAAGTCCGCCATTTTGATTTCAAAGTTCAAAATTAGTGCGATTTTGGCCATTTCCACGTCGTACTTTGAAGCCCATGTTGCAGGGTTTATTTTCTAATGAATTTGCACAATATGCTTGTTGGTAATAAACATTTAAACTGTTACCCAACAACATCAAATACAATGGATATCACAAAACGGAATAATATACGAAAAAGTAGTACTATTTTACAGCGGTTTGCAATGCTTCTCTTTTCCCCCACAATGCATTGCATTATGTCACATTGGGGAGACGACAGACAAAAGAGCCCCATCTCTGTTCACTGTTTATGGTATCGGTCTGTGCCCCTGGTGTTGCAAAATATAGCTTTTGGTCTCGACCGAGTCCATGTGTCTTTATTATGTGTATAATAATATTGGAGGGAAAGTGAAACACAGCTTGGACGGGGATGCTCTTCGGCTTTTCACAAGTTTAGACAGCTAGCTACACCGACGTTTGCTAACGTTAGCGCAACAGCGTTAGCCTAGACTGCTAGCTAGGTAAATATAACGACTGTCTTCGAAGTTTCCTATATCTGCATCCACGTTGTCAACATAAGACCTGTAGCGTTAGTGCTCCTTTTTGTACCATTATTTTATTGAATGAAATGTTAAGCTTCGCTCCTACGAGATGGGTGGGTTTTTGTTACATACAAAGCTAACTGGCTATAGTTAGCCTGTATGTATACTAGCGGAATTAGCTAACGTTGCGTAACCAGCCAGCAACTTCGGCAGCTTCGGCAGTAGTTTCGGTGAGCTAACCATGACAGTATTGTCGCCCACAATCAACCTTTGCTGCTAAAAGCAGTCAACCTACAGTGATGTTTGAAATAGAGATGCTTGTGGATGTGTTAGCTGTCGTGGTTAGCTCGCCGAAACTACTGCCGAAGCTGCTGGCTGGCTACGCAACGTTAGCTAATTCCGCTAGCATACGCACAGGCTAACTATAGCCAGTTAGCTTTGTGTGTAACGTAACAAAAATCCACCTATCTCATAGGAGCAAAGCTTAACATTTCATTCAATACAATTATGGTACAAAAGAAGCACTAACGCCACAGGTCTTATGTTGACAACATGGACGCAGATATAGGAAACTCCGAACGCAGACGTAATATTTACCTAGCTGTCTAGGCTAACACTGTTGCGCTAACATTAGCAAAACGTCGGCGTAGCGTTAGCTAGCTGTCTAAACATGTGAAAAGCCGAACAGCACCCCCATCCAAGTAATAAATAAACACTAGGCAAATATGTTGTTACTGGAGCTAGTAGGCTACCATCAAAACGTGAGATATCTAATCAAAAATGTGTTTACAACGTCAGGGGATTTCACAGGTGGGACTGACTGGCAAGTTAGCCCATAACTAGCATGATTCCTTCTATTTCTAGATCTAGCTAGATTACCAGTACTTATCTGAACTAACGACATCATCACTGTCACTAAATATAAAGAAAACCTTGACTTTCACTCGGTGCTATTCACTGACAGTAAAAACACCTCTTCCTCATCCCAGTCAGTTACCATAGTTCTAGTACTAGGCTGAGGCATGTCTCCCCAACGTGACGTCATCACCGAATTGCGTTAAAAAAAACAATAATATCAAAAACCACAAAAACTGGCCTTTAACACTATTTGGAGACATTTTTAACAATGATATACATATGTTCAGTGCTTTATGTACCCATTAATCAACAGTGGTGGTTAACCTGCAACGTGGGCTTTAATGAACTCCTCCTAGAGATTTCATCTGATCAACTTCAAATTCGGTCTGTGCCATCTTAAGACATTAAAGATGAAAAGTTGTTAAAAGAAAAACTTTTCGTCATAGGGCGTGGCCGTGGCGGGGCGGCCATTTTGTGCGTTTCGCCATCAAAACAGGAAGTGGGTGTAACTTGAGTGTACATCCAATGTCCAATTGGCTCGAAACTTTTCAGGATTCCAACCCTGAGGACAAATAAAGGCCGATATTTACTTAAAGTCATAGCGCCCCCTAGTGGCAACAGGAAGTAGGCCTAAAAGTCAAGGTGCTATACTTTAACAAACTCCTCCTAGAGATTTCATCCGGCGGATTTCAAATTTGGTCTGTACCATCTCAACACCTTAAAGATGAAAAGTTATTAAAAGAAAAACTTTTCGTCTAACGGTGTGGGCGTGGTGTGGCGGCCATTTTGAGTGTTTAGCGATGAACAAAGACATTGTTGTAACTTGAGTGTACGTTGTCGTATCTGCCCGAAATTTCTCACGATTGACAAGGGTCCAGGTCTGAGGACATCTACAGGCCAATATTTACTTTTGGTCATAGCGCCTCCCGCTGGCAACAGGAAATGCACCTTATACGTCAAACATCATCCGATTTACACAAAACTTATAATGTGTGGTCACCATGTGATACTGAGCCACCCCCTATACTTTAACCATGCCCACTTACTCAGGTCACGTCCCCTTTCATAACATTTGAACCGTTTAAGGTAGAGTCTTGTGTGAGGTGTCATTGAACTCAGCAGAGAGTTCCTTCTTCATTGGTGATGGTTTGGCCCGCCCCCTATGCTTAAGCCACGCCCCCTTTCATAACTGCTTGCAGCTTTAATTACACTTTGGTTTGTGTACACAAATGAGATATAACGTATTAAATAGTGACCTTCAGAGGAGCTGGGAGACATCCCTTATTTATCTTTGGACAGAGCATGTCTAGCTGTTTCCTGCTTTTCCATTTTTGTATGCAAAGCTAAGCTTATTGGCTGCTGGCTGTAGCGTCATATATATAAAGGGCCAGATATGTGAATTGTATCTTCTCATCTAACTCTCGGCAAGCAAAGCGAAGAAGCGTATTTCCCAAAATGTCAAACTATTCCTTTACGATTCACACATGTGGTATTACTCCAATGGTTCTATACTTTGCATTATACTTATACTTATACTTTACATTCTTTTGTCAGCTGTCCCTTTTCTTTTGACCAACCCTTGTGCGTTACTACAAAGGTAAGGCAAAGCAAGGCAAGGCAGCTTTATTTGTATAGAACATTTCAGCGACAGGGCAATTCAAAGTGCTTTACATAAAAACGATAAAAAAATTGAAAACAGATAAAATACGAGAATAAAAGTTACAGTGCAGTATAAGAAATTAAACATTAAAGAGCAGTTAAAAACAGTTAAAAAGATAAAAGCAGATAAAATATGAGATTTTAGGCTGCTAGTATGGGACAATGTATAAGCCGTTGCTCTATACACGTAATCCACCCACAATGCTGAGGTCTTACTTTTTAATTCTCTTTATATGCTGATATAGATTTTCATACAGTTTCAACAATGGAACTTAAGTATAAGAAATGAACAATTATTTAAAGAAAGGCAACATGAATTAGAAAGGTCTTTAGCCTTGATTTGAAGAACTGAGAGTTGCGGCGGAACTGCAGTTTTCTGGGAGTTTGTTCCAGATATGTGGAGCATAAAAACTGAATGCTGCTTCTCCCTGTTTAGTTCTGACTCTAGGAACATAAAGCAGACCTGTACCAGATGACCTGAGAGGTCTGGGTGGTTCATAGTGTAGTAGTAGATCAGAAATATATTTTGGACCTAAACCATTTAGGGATTTATAAACCAGCAAAAGTATTTTGAAATCAATTATTTGAGGCACTGAAAGCCTTCAGAACTGGAGTGATGTGATCCACTTTCTTGGTCTTAGTGAGGACTCGAGCAGCAGCGTTCTGAATCAGCTGCAGCTGTCTGATTGATTTTTTTAGGGAGACCTGTAAAGTAGTCAAGTCTACTGAAGATAAAAGCATGGACAAGTTTTTCCAAATCCTGCTGAGACATACGTCCTTTAACCCTTGATATATTCTTAAGGTGATAATAGGCTGACTATGTAATTGTCTTAATGTGGCTGTTGAAATTCAGGTCTGAGTCCATGACTACACCAAGATTTCTGGCTTTGTCTGTTATTTTTAACATTGTCGTTTGAAGCTGAGTGCTGACTTTTAATCATTCCTCTTTTTTCTCCAAAAACAACCACCTCAGTTTTTTCTTCATTTAATTTAAGAAAATTTTGGCACATCCAGTCATTAATTTGTTCAATGAACTTAGTCAGTTTTTGTATTGGACTATAGTTCTCTGGCGATAAGGTTATGTAAATGTGTGTGTCGTCCGCATAACTATTTTTTTGTGGTTTTCCATAATCTGAGGCAGTGGAAGCATGTAGATGTTAAACAGAAGAGGCCCCAGAACGGAGCCTTGGGGAACTCCACGTCATATTTGTATGCTCAGATGCATAATTACCTATAGCTACAAAGTAATTCCTATTCTTTAAGTAGGATTCAAACCAGTTTAGTACTGAGCCAGAAAGGCCAACCCAGTTTTCCAGTCGGTCTAGTAATATGTCATGGTTGACCGTGTCAAATGCAGCACTGAGATCAAGTATTACTAAAACTGAAATTTTGCCATTATCTGTGTTTAAGTGGATGTCATTAAAGGCTTTAACAAGAGCTGTCTCAGTACTGTGGTGTGGTTGAAAACCCAACTGGAAGGGATCAAAACTGTTGTTTCGTGACAAGAAAAGGTTGAGTTGTTGAAAAACCGCTTTTTCAATGATTTTACTTAAAATGGAAGGTTTGACATCGACCTATAGTTGTTCATTAGTGACATGTCTAGATTGTTCTTTTTTAAGAGTGGCTTGATGACTGCAGTTTTCAGGGCCTGTGGGAAGATACCTGAAAGAAGAAACGTGTTTACAATCTGTAGAAGATCAGAAGCCAAACAATTCGAAATGTTTTTGAAAACGCCCGTTGGTAGAATATCAAGGCAACATGAGGAGGTTTTCAGATGTTGTATAATGTCCTCCAGGTTTTTATGGTTGATCTTATGAAATTGTGTCATATTGGAATTTATTTTGCCTGGACACTGTGACAACACATATCCTGTACTTGATATGGAGGCACTGACTGTTTGTCTAATTTTCTGAATTTTGTCTTTGAAGAAGGAGGCAAATTCATTGCAGGCCTTGGTAGATAAAAGTTCAATGCTACTGGTACTGGAGAGTTTGTTAACCTATCGACAGTAGCAAGCAAAGCATGTGAATTATTATTGTTTCTGGCGATAATGTCAGAGAAGAAGGACCGCCTTACATTCCTCAGTTCCAAATTATAAATGCGAAGTCTCTCTTTATAGGTGTTATAATGGACCTGGAGATTCGTTTTTCGCCACCTGCATTCAGCTTTTTGACGCATTCGGAAGTACATTTCCAGAAGTGCTGGGTACAATGACGCATTAATTACTTTTTTTTTCTCTTTTGCGCAGGTCATGTTTTGAAAGACGCTGTCCTGTAGCTTACTATTGAATAAAACCGTGGTTTAATGTACGTAAACAATGATCAATGATTACCAAATTTCTCTCTCATATTATTCCTCATAACCACTGAAAACTGTCAAAAAATCTAACCCAAACTCCAATTATTATGGACGTTATCTGACATTAAGCGTTTCTGCTTCACTAGAGCCTATGTAAGGAAAAAGCTTAACGTGGTTTAATGTACCTAAACAACGATCAATCATCACCAAATTTCTCTTTCGTATTGCTCCTCATAACCACTGAAAACTGTCAAAAAATTTAACCCAAACTCCAATTATTATGGACGTTATCTGACATTAAGTGTTTCTGATTCACATTTTCAGCAGGGCAGCAGAGCGGCTGTGGGTTGACTCCCCGCGGTTCTCATGGGGTTTATAAGTCATAACGTGAAATCCACACGGAGACGCTTTTTTTTTTTCACGTTTAGCATCGTTTGGGCCGACCGTCCAAACGAATTCTGTAAACGCACTGCCTGAAAACTGACTTTTTTGAAACCTGGTCTCAGGGTGAAAAAATTCGAAAACGACTCTTTTGGCTTCGTTTGGACGGCGAATACCAATACGTCCATATCGATGATGTCATCGCCACACCCCTCTACCTCTTACCCGCAGTCCCGCACTAGTGCACGGCCTACACACGACTATCCCATATCCATATCCATATCCCATCTCCATGGTCAAACCAGCTCACTTCATCTAAATACTTAGATACTAAATAAACTTAAATACTGCTCCCTGACACTTCCCTCTGTTCTGTCGGTCCTTAGTAGACAATTTATCAACTAGCTAGCTAATCTGTCTGCTTATCAACTCCTTGAACGGATTATAGTAACTTTTACCACGGCTTATTGTAGAAAGGCTACTGCAAGAAAAATGTGTAGATTATCAAAAAGACATTGGCTCATTGATGTTTGTTGACTGCCGATGTTAGCTAGCAGCGTTAGCGCGCTAACGTTAGCGCTGCTAGCTAGCACGCTGCAATCATGTCCGATGGCAGACAGAATTGCAAAATAAAAAGCAATCCAACAGCATATTATACAATGTAAACAAAGACACGTTTTCTTTATAAAAATGAGCAGTGGTGAAAGTTATTATAGTCCATGGATGTATTAAGAGAACGTTATAGTCTAGTCATGTTATGATGGGAAGTGGAAGTGACGATGCTCTTCTTCTCCGTTTTTGGTGAATTTCTGTAGCAGAAACAGCGCTGCTTATAGGCCTGGAATATGAAGTAGCGTGTTGAGTCTTTTACAAATGGATCCGTTTGGACACAACTATTCTTGAAACGAATCCAGGGAAGACGGTTAAAAAAAAGATTGTTTTGGTATGTGTGGACGTGGCCTGAGACCCCAGAGAGGGCGGGTGTGGAGGAGAAAAGCTGAATGAATGTTTCACTGGTGTTTTCAGTGATATACCATTTTCTGATTACCTTTGTTTGGACACTTTTGTGCACAGAGATTGTGCCGTTAAAGATAACACAGGAATGATCAGAGAGAGCAACATCAGTCACCACAACCTAAGGTCTAGATTAGATTAGACATGGTGTAGACATGAGAAACACCAATGCCAATGTAAAATACTGAGTCCAAAATGCATGACACAAGATTATACCACGCTCCTCCCAGCCACCAAAACACACACACACACACACACACACACACACACACACACACACACACACACACACACACACACACACACACACACACACACACACCGCCACCACCAACAACAACAGAGTACACAGTCATGCATGAGCTCATACACACACTTTGGGGCTTTGGGTAAAAACTAATAAAAAAGCCTGGCAGAAGAGAAATGTTTTGAGCCTACTCTTTAAATTGATAAGATTAGGAGCACATCAGGTCATCTGGCAGGCTGTATCAATTTTTTGGGGGGCAGACAGACTAAAAGCAGCTTCACCAGATTTTGATTTCATTCTTGGAACAACGAAAATGATCAGAGATGTCTCCGGGTGATCAACAGTAAACACGTTAGAAATGTATTGTGCGGAAGTGCAATCTTAAAGTAAATTCAGGAGGCTTAAAGGGAGCCAACTTAAAGGTCTAAGCACAGGAGTGATGTGCTTAGCGATTTACGTTGCAGTCTGTGCAGCAGCGCCACAGTCTACGGGAGGAGACCAGAGAGGAGGGCATTTCAATAAATATAATATACGAATACGCTGGACACCGATGCATGTGCAAAGTAAAATAAAATAAAATGAGCATATTGAGCATCAGAAAGTTTTTGGACTTATATACCATACTTACAGTTTTTTTCAATTGCCAAACGACAGTGGGCACAACTGAAGCCACATGTGCAAAACTCTAACTGCAGTCTGCACAGCAGCAGTTCATGTGGACCAAACTCTAGTTTTTTTTTCATTGCTTGAACAGTTTTCAAAACTCTACACACTTATTCCATGACAATACAACAATACATACAATGTGCACAACACTGTGGATTCACAGCACTTGTTCAAATGCTAACACACTGCTGTCAAAACTGTTAACCACGCATTCAAAGCAGAATCAATTCCAGTCTGGTGACTATCAAACATTGCTGATTGCAACTTTAGCTGAAAGTCTAAGCAGGTGTCTTGTTTTAGACTAGTTAGTGAACATTTACGGTATTTATATAGACAAGTTCAGAAAGCTTTTTTTTATACAAACACCAAATAAGAATGAAACAATTATACACTGTACCGTTCAAGAGAATCAGGTAAAAGAGCAAAGATACCATTATGTCCAGGTAAGACGTCTGAGGTTACATACACAGCTATAAAAAAAAAGTGAAAACACTATATCTTTACTATAGTAAAACTGCGTTCTTACTGTTTTTCAGAAAGTAAAGGAGGTGAAAGCAATGGAAACACCACATTCATTTGTATTTAGAGATGATGCAGACATCCAATGTGAGGAAGAAAACTTGCCGCATGATGCTGGAGAGAGGCAGGATTAGTCACACTATTCTTTGTTACTGTTATGTACCTTAAGTTTTTTTTCCAGTAATTCCATAAATTACTAGAGACAAAATACTATCTTGAAGCAAACTGCTGATTTTCATTCCTTCTTATTTACCTTATGTAAAAATTAGTATATTATAAAATCTATATCTTTTCTTTAAAGAAACTATTGAGTAGTGTGAAGTCACTCAAATTGTAAAAACTGTAAAGATGAACAGTTTGTAATTTCTGTATTGGTGTTTGACGCTAGTGTTTTTACTCAGGGCCAGATGTATGTACTTTTTGCGAATTTAGCGTTATCAGCACCATGGCCAACCCGCAGAAAGCGCACCCTGTGATACTTCAGCTTACGTCGTATTTACCAAACCTGCAATGCATCGCCTTTCTTCGCCCACTATACCGTAAATTGCGCTGTAGCAAAGCACTGGTGCTATGATACACCGCGTGCAGACTGCGATATTCCCACTCTTGATGCTATGACTGTTTGAAATGATCCTGATGCCAATATTTGTAATGTAGCGAGGAGTTTAACAACTGCTAGAATGGAATGTGAACGCTGAGTCGGAGATTCAATGTCATCTTTGATTTCTTCCAGTAACTGCAATATTGCATGGCTGCTTAATCTGTAACGCTTAATGATTTCGTGTTCACTCAACTGAAAAAGTGTGATCCTTGTGGCAAAAATCTTTCCAGCTCGTCTCCTTCGTCTTGCTCGGATTATTGCTACCATTGCCACTTCACTTTCTTTCTGCTTCCTACAGTGCAGATGCTTTTGCTGCTTGCTCCTGCCTTTGCTTGCATATTTCTGCTGATAATCTTGCTTTTCCTCTGAGAGAAACTATGAGCAGCAGCTCTTGGATACTTATAAATCACTGGATTATAATTTTTTTGTAGATATAGTAGGCTATTGCCATATTTCAAAAATTTTCTGCGTGAGTGTGGCCTACCAATAGCTCAAGCCTGTCCTACAGTGACTGGAAACGTGGTACTTAGCTAAAGCTAATTAGCAGCAAGATGCCTCCCTTCTCCATGGATGACTACTAAAAACTCCTTCAGAAGATTGCAGTTCTGGAAACCAAAATTCACCGGTTAGAAGTAAACGTGGAAGTGAACGGATCATGCGGGAATGATACCACTTTACCATGGACCCAAAACAATGGAAAAAAGTATGCTAACACACGGCTAATTAGCACCAACAAGACTACAAAGAAACAGGAGGGCTGTGGAACGGGTAATAAATCAACAAGTGGTAGTCCTCCCTGGAACACTTTTGGTGCAAAGCCTAAGAGTAAATCATTTTCCTGGGAAATGGGAGGACGACTAACGGACAGGGCACAGCGCCCTGAGATTTGTGATATGACCGGCTGGCCTGCATTATCAGCCAGGCAGAGCGCCTCTTCAACCCCTGTACTTAGTAGGACACAGCCGTGGACAGCTGCAAAAGGGAAAATTAGCAACAAAATGCTTCCCCAACAACGGAGTGTGCAAGTGGATAACAGATTTGCTCCACTGCAGCAGGATCCTGAACATCCATCTGATGACCTGGATTGCGTCTCATCGTCACACAGCAGGTTAAGGACTGAGAGCAATTAAAAAAGTAAATAATAATAATTGTAGTAAGCTACAGGGAAAGCTAATGACTGGGCCTCAAACTCTGATTGTGGGTGACTCTGCTGTAAAAGATGTAAAAGGCAGTAAAAACACCAAAATACTCAGACATGGTGTCTGACTTGGCCCAAAGAATCCCGGATATTGTGGCAGCACAACCAACTGTGAAAAACATTAAGGCTTAAACATAGGGGGTGGGCCAAACCATCACCAAAGAAGAATGAACTCTCTGCTGAGTTCAATGACACCTCACACAAGACTCTACCTTAAACTGTTCAAATGTTATGAAAAGGGGCGTGGTCTGAGTAAGTGGGTGTGGTTAAAGTATAGGGGGCGGCTCAGTATTTATAAGTTTCATGTCGGATGATGTATGTCATATAAGGCTGATTTCCTGTTGCCAGCGGGGGGCGCTATGACCAAAAGTCAATATTGGCCTGTATATGTCCTCAGGCCTGGACTCTTGTTGATTGTGGGAAATTTCAAGCAGATATGACAATGTACACTGTAGTTACAGCCACTTTCTCGTTCATCGCTAAACACTCAAAATGGCTGCCACACCCAAACTGTTTGACGAAAAGTTTTTTTCATCTTTAAGGTGTTGAGATGGTACAGACCAAATTTGAAGTCCATCGGATGAAATCTCTAGGAGGAGTTCGTTAAAGTATAGCACCTTGACTTTTAGGCCTACTTTCTGTTGCCACTAGGTGGCGCTATGACTTTGAGTCAATTTTGTCGGGTAAATGTCCTCAGAGTTAGAGTCTTATGAATCCTGAAAAGTTCCGAACCAATTTGACAATGTACACTCAAGTTACACCCACTTCCTGTTTTGATGGCGAAACGCACCAAATGGCCGCCCCGCCACAGCCATGCCCTATGACGAAAAGTTTTTCTTTTAATATAATTTCATCTTTAACGTCTTAAGATGGCACAGACCAAATTTGAAGTTGATCGGATGAAATCTCTAGGAGGAGTTCGTTAAAGTACGACATGTGGAAATGGCCAAAATGGCACTAATTTCGAACTTTGAATTCATAATGACGGACTTCCTGTTGGGTTTAGGGTATGGCTCCAATGATGTTTCTTGTACGTCTTGACATGCTACATATATGTACCAAGTTTCGTAAGTCTACGTAAATGTAAACGTACTGCAGGGGCTCAATTCTTTTAGGTTTGTAGGGGGTGCTAGCGAGCCATTTTTGTGCGCCTATTCCCGAAACCCTTAAAACACGTACATTTTCACCAGACTTGATGTGCCCGCCAATTTTGGTGAGTTTTTGAATATGTTAAGCCCCTCAAAAAGCCAATTAATTTTCCGTAATAATAATTCCTTTAGTTTCAATAGGGACTTTGCCGCTGTCGGCTTCCATACGATTAACCATAAAAACCTGGAGGACATTATACAACATCTGAAAACCTCCTCCTGTTGCCTTGATATTCTACCAACGGGCGTTTTAAAAAAAATTTTCTAATTGTTTGGCTCCAGATCTTCTAAAGATTGTAAACACGTCTCTTCTCTCAGGTATCTTCCCACAGGCCCTGAAAACTGCAGTCATCAAGCCACTCTTAAAAAGAACAATCTAGACACACGTCACTAATGAACAACTATAGGCTGATATCAAACCTAAAAAAATAAAATCATTGAAAAAACTGTTTCTCAACAACTCAACCTTTTCTTGTCACTAAACAACAGTTTTGATGCCTTCCAGTCAGGTTTTCGACCACACCACAGCACTGAGACGGTTCTTGTTAAAGCCTTTAATGACATCCACTTAAACACAGATAGTGGCAAAACTACAGTCTTAGTATTACTTGATCTCAGTGATGCATTTTACATGGTCGACCATGACATATTACTAGACCAATTGGAAAACTGGGTTGGCATTTCTGGTTCAGCACTAAACTGGTTTGAATCCTACTTAAAGAATAGGGACTACTTTGTGTATATATGTAATTATGCATCTGAGCATACAAATATGACGTGTGGAGTTCCCCAAGGCTCCGTTCTGGGGCCTCTTCTGTTCAACATCTACATGCTCCCACTGGCTCAGATAATGAAAAACAACTAAATAAGTTACCATAGTTATGCGGACGACACAAAAATGTACATAACCTTATCGCCAGGGGACTATAGTCCAATACAAAAACTGACTAAGTGCATTGAACAAATTAACGACTGGATGTGCCAGAACTTTATTAAATTAAATGAAGAAAAAACTGAGGTGACTGAGAGAGAGGAACGATTAAAAGTCAACGCTCAGCTTCAAACGACAATGTTAAAAACAACAGACAGAGCCAGAAATCTTGGTGTAGTCATGGACTCAGACCTGAATTTTAACAGCCACATTAAGACAATTACAAAGTCAGCCTATTATCACATTAAGAATATATCAAGGGTTAAAGGACTTATGTCTCAGCAGGATTTGGAAAAACTTGTCCATGCTTTTATCTTCAGTAGACTTGACTACTGTAACTGTGTCTTTACAGGTCTCCCTAAAAAATCAATCAGACAGCTGCAGCTGATTCAGAACACTGCTGCTTGAGTCCTCACTAACACCAAGAAAGTGGATCACATCACTCCAGTTCTGAAGTCTTTACACTGGCTTCCAGTGCCCCAAAGAATAGATTTCAAAATAGTTCTGCTGGTTTATAAATCACTAAACGGTTTAGGACCAAAATACATTTTTGATCTGCTACAACTATGAACCATCCAGACCTCTCATGTTGTCTGGGACAGGTCTGCTTGCTGTCCCCTGAGTCCGAACTAAACAGGGGGAAGCAGCGTTCAGTTTTTATGCTCCACATATCTGGAACAAACTCCCAGAAAACTGCAGGTCTGCAACTCTCAGTTCTTTCAAATTAAGGCTGAAGACCTTTCTTTTTGATGTTGCCTTTCTTTAAATAATTGTTCATTTCTTATTTTATTCTCGTCTTTTATCTAGTGGTATTTTTGAACAGATAACGAACATATTTCTGAGAATTTCTCCAACGCGGGTGTGACATAGATTTTATGATAAAATCTAAAGGAAAACAGTTGGAACTGTTTAGGATTTTGCAAAGTTTGCCTTGATTGAACTAAACCTTATAGCCACGGCTATATTGTAGGTAAAGAGAAGTACTTCCACTCTTGGTATGGGTAACAAGAGTACAAAGTCACATGTTCCTGCGGGGCCCGTGGTGGATGAGAAAGAAATATGGTCCTGGAAAAGCTGATATGGTTGTTTTTGGAGCAAAAGAGGAACGATTAAAAGTCAACGCTCAGCTTAAAACAACAATGTTAAAAACAATAGACAAAGCCAGAAATCTGGGTGTAGTCATGGACTCAGACCTGAATTTTAACAGCCACATTAAGACAATTAATGTCTCAGCAGGATTTGGAAAAACTTGTCCATGCTTTTATACACTATGAACCATCCAGACCTCTCAGGTCGTCTGGGACAGGTCTGCTTGCTTTCCCCAGAGTCTGAACTAAACCGGGGAAAGCAGCGTTCCGAGAAAACTACAGGTCCGCCGCAACTCTCAGTTGCCATTCTTTAAATAACCGTTAATTTCTTATACTGCACTGTCAATTTTAATTCTCATCTTTTATCTAGCGGCATTTTTGAACAGATAACGGACATATTTCTGAGAATTTCTCCAACGCGGGTGTGACATAGATTTTATGATAAAATCTAAAGGAAAACAGTTGGAACTGTTTAGGATTTTGCAAAGTTTGCCTAATTAAACTAAGCCTTATAGCGACGGCTATATTGTAGGTAAAGAGAAGTACTTCCACTTTTGTTATGGGTAACAAGAGTACAAAGTCACATGCTCCTGTGGGACCCGTGGTGGATGAGATGGTAAAGAAATATGGTCCTGCCTGTTTTTTTAATTTTTTTTAAATTTATTTATTTATTTTATCGTTTTTAATTGCTCTTTAATGTTTTATGTAATGCACTCTGAATTGCCCTGTTGCTGAAATGTGCTATACAAATAAAGCTGCCTTGTCTTGCCTTGCCATTTCACCAGGAGGCATATGTGAGGAAACCCGCTTGCGGCTGGTTTACACCTGCTTTTACTGTAAGAGGCGGAGAATTTTCACTGCAAAATAGAGGCGCGCCTTCCACGGGCGGTTTTTGTACATACCGCGGAATACATAATTAGGCGCACTTTACGCTTCCCCTCCCATCTCTTTATGGGAAACTCCCACTTTCCCCTTGACCCTCCCGTAAATATATATGCATGACACGGAAAACCGCAATTTGCCATTTTCAATCCCTTTTACCTCAGTGCAGCCTGTTTGTACATACCTCGTAATGCTTTTACGCACACATTGCGAAACAAATACGCCTGGGGTGGGCGCAAAAGCGTTAGTACATCTGGCCCTCAGTGTTCTGAGTGACGGTGTGTGTCATCTCAGTGAGGCTTGTTCATAGTGTTTGGCTGCATGAGCCTGTTTTGAGACACGTGTTAAGAGTTGTGTTGCTTGGAATGAGTTTTACAGGTGATGTGAACTGTTTAGCTCAGGTGACTGTTGGTAGTGCAGACTGTAGTTAGAGTTTTGCACAAGTGGCTTCAGTTGTGCCCACTGTCGTTAAGCAATCGAAAAAATACTGCAATGCCATCATTAAAGTCTCTCAGCGTTTTCACTGCACTAACACTACTGTTCTAACATTATACACCAGGGGGGCTTTCATATTCAGAACCTGCATCAATTTCCTTGGGATTAGACTGGAGGATATCATCTTGCGATACACTAACCGTATCAGACTGAAGCATCCTTTGGGGAAATGTAAACTTCACCGGCTAGAGTATATTATCTACTCGCCTGATGATTTACTGTGACAGGTGTTCTGTGGTCAATTCTTTGCTGTTACACTCTCAGAAAAAGACTTCAAAAGTTCCTCTCACGCTCGATTGGCACAACAACATTTGATTGAAGTTGAAGGGTGAAAGGCCACTACTCTCTTTTGGGGCCTTGAGATATTTTTCAACTCTGAGAGAGAGACAGAGCACTGAGGAAGATTTATAAGCTGCTGTCACTATAATTAAGTTAATAGCCAAAGTAAGCAGTGAGAAGCGAATTACCACCTGACTCTGCGGTCTCCCTCATCTCTATGGAGCTTTACTGTTTTGGTTCAGTCTCTGCGCTCTCATCAACTTAATTTCCAGCCACAGGCAGCTGTTTTTAGTGAAAAAAGCTCTTACAAACCCAATGTATGCTACCTGCCCAGCACCAAACTGTAAAAAGACTAGCTTTGGAGATCATCTTGTCCTGGGCCCTGGGTAAACCACTCGTCACTGCTTAGCCTTTCCAGCCCTTCTGTCCAGCCGTGTTACACCCTCCTCATCATCAGTGCATTATCTATTGTGGTTCATCCAAGGCTGAGATATAGAGACCACAATGAGTTGTCTGCAGTTAAGTGAATTTGAAGCAAATCCTGAAATCCAAGAGCAAAACAAGAAATTGTGATGCGGTTTCAAGACATTTTTAATACCCAAATCATCAACATGTTAACTCCAGTGTTCTCCCATTCATTGTGTCCATCCATTCATCCAGCCATCCATCCATCCTCATCCGCTTATTCGGGGTCGGGTCGTGGAGGCAGCAGCTCCAGCAGGAGACCCCAAACTCCCCTTTCCCAAGCATTCAATTTCAGTTTGTTGTTAATATATTCCAAGTTGTTTTTTTCCAATTAATCTCCATTTACCCCCTATCTAAGCGCACTGCCTTGAAGATGGTTCCCTCACTGTCAGACACTTTCTGCATGTTTCTTCCATGTTTGTTTCCTAATGAGTGTTTTTGCTTTCCTTTCTCTCTTTTATGATGTAATATTGGGGGTTTGTTGTCTTCATTTATAATTCAAACATACTGACACTGTGAAGACCTTCGCGGATGTGATTACAGTAAGGGATATTCTTAAACTTTATTTAATTTGACTTGCTGCAAACTAAACTGGTGTAAAATTGGATCAGATGCAACTTTGATGATTATAATGTTGGTTCTGTGGTATCTTTAGTGATGATGCTATGATGATGTGTGGAAGAGGAATCCGCTGACACTGTTCTTGATTATAAAAGTTTTTATTACATCAAAGATGTCAGCATCAATTTACAGACCCCATGGAATCTGGAGAGCACCTAAGTCAATCCCAAAAATGGCTGCTCTGTAGTTCTGCTGGTGAAACATAGTATATATCCCCTATGCTTTGTTTAACATAAGAAGTGATATGTGTGAGTATATGATTGGAGCAGGGAACTGACCAATCGATACCTTCCACATGGAACAGCTCCAACAGAGTCACCTCTGTTTTAGGGGCCCCTCTGCTATGTTAACAATTTCCAGATGTTTCAGCAAAAATGGAGCAAAGGTCCATCTAAACCCCTTAACAGATACTTAAGCTTAAAGTTATAAACATTCAGATACTACAGTCCTTCCACATCCTCTCTCTTTCCCTTGTGCTGTTTTGTATTCCCCAGCAGGTGACAGAGAAAATAGGTGTGAAGCTGAACATGGTTGGCCAACAACAGGTAAACAATCTGTTCGGGGTCCTCTCCAAGGTGTTTTGGAAAACTACCACTCTTCAATATTGCATGTGAATACACCTGCAATTTACACAAATAATAGAGTATTTAATTCCTATTTTCTGATACTGAGCTTATTGTGGCGCTCATCTAAAAAAATGCAACATTACACTTGAAGAAGGTGTTGTTTTATGTTTTAATTATTGTCAACAAATATTAAAAAAAAGACCCAAATAACATTGTGTCTCGCAGTATTTTCCATCTATTAAATCCTATTCATAACATCCAGTAAATACTTTAAAAAACACAGGTCATCAATATTTCATTTCATCATTTCAATTCAAAGAAAGGCTAAGTTATATCCTAAAAGCTGGGCACTACATTTTTTGGCAAACATTACTCACAGGAGGAAATAGTGCATTTGCTGGGGACTATTTTCAGCTGTGGATTAACACACATTTTGTGTGCAGGACAGTGTATTAAAGCTGTGGTAGGCACTTTATTTTAGTGTTGTTGGGCAACAATTCCATAATAATCTTTCAGTATATTGTAATTCAAGTGAGTGGTCTGAGAGAAAACTGGACTTCAGCACCTCCTCTTGGCTCTGTATTCAGGCTTCAGAAAATCTAGCCATCACGGGAGACTTTGGTCAATCACAAGTCATTTCAGAGAGACAGAGCATTCCTATTGGCTCTTTCTGTGCATGCATTGTCCATGCGACAGAGAGAGGAGAGGGAGAGCTGCCAATTCTGGCCGTTTTTTTTTCATTGTACCCACAGTGCCCATGTTCATCATATTGAAGGAACATGTCACCCAGTGCAACAACTTATTTATGTGTTTTTAATAGTTTTTGGACAAAAATGGTTTATGACACAGAAGATTAAGTTATGTCAGACAATACTTGTTAGTAGAATCAATTCATTGTTAGTTTTGAAGATTATTTACCTGCTGCATGACATTATCTTTCATTTAAGTCACATTTAATGTGCAACAGGAGAGCACACTTAGTTTACTAGGTGCATGATTTAGAGTTCCTCTAATGATCGCTGTTTAATCACATGAAATAAATTGCTAGGCGTCAGCTAGCCATTTGGCTGGTAAGTTAATTAAACGTTAATTATAAATATTAACTTCCTAGGACTTAAACATTCAGGCATATGTGGAGCAGCGATCCCAGCTGACGAGCACATTCATCTCAGTTCTTCCCTATTTGCCGAAACTAGAATAACAGATAAACATTTTAAAAATGAAAGAAGGGATTTATCTGTGGCGGTAGTGGTTGGACAGCTGATAAAATTATTATCAGCATGCCGTGTTGGGACAGAAAAATTAGTAAAGATTGGTGGAAATGCGTTAACAGTTTGCAAAGGGGTCAAAAATTATCACAAATTCATAGCACTACCATGGCAAATGTGATAGTGTGATAAACTGAAGTGAAGCAAATATAATGAAGCCAAAATAACTATGGCTTTAGATAATGAATAATTTGTAGAACTGTAGGATTATGAGCGTTGTACTTTCACAATAGAAAAAACACTTTTAAAGCTGTACGCTTGCCCCTGAGTTTGGCAAAATCCTCCTCTAACCTACAGAGTCTTACGTTTTGTGGACAGAAAAAGAAGGAAAGAGACAGAGGTCATTGAAATTCCTGCTGTTCAAATAGCCTGTGTGACATGATGTTTTGTTACATTTGTCCAGACATTACATAACACTGTGCCAGGAAATAGGTTACATGTCCTTGTAAGTATCCCAGCTGTGGCACACAGCGTTGCACAGATGGCAATATCTCCCACCAAACTGCAATGTTATTTCTCTTTCCTCTCCAGCAATTTATTTTTATTCTCTCATGCTCGACAAACTATTTTGTTGTGGTTGCCAAACAATGCACCACTGAGCGCTTTGAGAGACTTTACCTACTCATTATATTACAAGATGCCAGGCACATACTGTATAAAGAGAGACGTTCTCAACTGTGTGTGTGTGTGTGTGTGTGTGTGTGTGTGTGTGTGTGTGTGTGTGTGTGTGTGTGTGTGTGTGTGTGTGTGTGTGTGTGTGTGTGTGTGTGTGTGTGTGTGTGTGTGTGTGTGTGCGGTGCATTAATGGTTTTTGATATTGAGTAAATTGCAGCGTAAAGTAAAGAAAACCCGTGGAGAGTGTGTTGCCTGAAGAAGTGGTGTGCTGTGCATTTAAAAGATTAGAAATACTTTTATGTAGAAGTAGTAGTGGTGTTAGTTTATAGTATTTTATGTAAGAAATTAACCATCTGATGATCTGTATGCAACTAATGTCACTCTTAACAAAAATAACATTTAACAACAAAACGTTAATGGAATAATAGCTATTCATCTAAGCAAAGAGAACACTCACTAAACATGATTAACAAATCAGAGAGGATGACTATGATTGATGCTGGTCAGGGTTATTTAGGGATTATTTGATACGGTTTGTTAAGTGTATGAAACTGTAAGATGCTAACAGAATCCTTAAATGCACACTACCAGCAATCAGATTGTGTTTTGCCACAACATGCATGTGTAGTGGGGTTTGATTCAGCCCTGCACTGTCTGCTCTTGAACACACCTCCCTAGTATTCAATTAGCTCCACCCAGACCAAACCCCCCTCATTAGCTGAGCTTATTTAAGGCATCTGTGCCATCATCAGTCAGTTGCCACATGGGACCCTCTCTGTGACCATTTAGGTAGGTGAGTAAATTGAAACCCTGAGTTATGCTTTTAACCCTCCTGTTGTCCTTGGGTTAAATTTGACCCATTTTCAAAAAGTCTCTATATCAAAAATGTGGGTTTCTTTCAACAAATTGTCCAAAAACAATAACATGGATGGTTGATGATTTATTGGTCTACTGAACACATGGTGTAAGGTAGGAATAACCAGCAGTAAGTTATGATGCACATTCATGGTAAACCTGTTTTTAATGTGTAAATGTTTTCTGACTTGTAGGTTGTCAGCTGCTGTCTTGCAATGGTTGAGTTTTTTTAGTACTTTGATTAATTTAGTACGTCAAAGTGCCACCAGGCGGCACTCCCTGTTTGGTTTGCTTGTATTTATATATGACCAACTGTTATTTTTATATCTTTACTTTCTTGTACCTTTTCAGTGGAGCTAGTAGCCAGCTTGTAGTGGAGGCTAGGCACGCTAGTGTGGGTCCCTGCACAGTTTGCAGTGATAATAGCACTGGGACACAATTGCAGTGAACTGGTTTGCAGTGACTATCGATTGCAGTGAGCACACGTGGTGGGTAAGTTGATGCACCCCTGGAACACCTAACACCCTTAGTTAGATTGCCTACCCACATCTGGCTTCTGCCCATTTCACCTTTTCATTTGGTAATCTTAAGAAACTGGGAGTGTAATGGTTTTAAAAAAAGAATTTACCTTTTTTATTAAATTGTCAACATTGTAATAAACATTTCTTTTCTACTTTTAAATTTGATTATCCTAATTTGATTCCCTTACATTTCAACCACCCTCTTTTCAGGCACTTCCAGTCGTTAACCATTTCATTTTCAATAAATAAGTATTTCTTTTTGGAACCACGTCTTTGTCTTGCTTCAGTTAACTAATGTGTGTATCCTTTGTATAACAGGGTATTACTGTAAGGTAGAAGTAAAGCATATCTTGGGGTGAAAGTCCCCAGGTGGCGTTGTCGGATAGTTAGATTCTGATGGTGGTTACTCCTGTGGAGCCACCGCACCTTGCCACACATGCATGAAAACAGGCACATCTCTTGAATAAAGTTACACTTTGCTAAATTAAAGAGACGTCCATGCATTAAAATTACTTCCACAGATCAATACGTACTCAGACTTTGCAATATTTGCTTCGCAGCAATATGAATCGTGTAGAAATGGCGATATTGGCTTGAAACTAAAACCCTCCAATTGACTACCCGGCAAAAACTGACTTGAGAGTCTGCATCTTTGGTGTACGCTCTTGTTTTACAGTCAAGGCTCACAGGTGAGAGACAGACACGCACATATCTAGGATGTACGTGTAACCTATATACAAGAATATATCGAGGTTCTAGAGTAAAGCTGTTGAGTTACCTGAGAACTTCTCTCTACTCAAACTAACTTGCGTAAATAATCTGTTCCATATTAATGGGAGTCGTTTTTTGCCTGAGCCACTTCCTGCCAGCTGCTAGTCTCCTTAGCAATTCATTTGATTCCATTTGTGTTGAAGTGTTTGGGCAAGAGATGGAGACACAACAGTAAGGAAAGAGAGAGCGTCTTCCGACAACAGAGGCCTTTGAAGTTGACAGTGTCATTTAAAATAATTATGAAAGGAAAGGAATGAAACATGAACATGTGGCTACATCTCAAAGACAATGGGGGATGAACCTGGATCACTAGTTTACTGGAGGGAAATCTGGCTCTCTTTCATGCTTTCTATTGATATTTCAATCAGACAAAATCTCTGTAGTTGCATTGGAATCTTAATAAGGGGTTTTAGTACCCTTTGAGACAAATGACAGTTCTCTCTTTATTGGTCACAGTTTTAAAAACTTGTTTCATGACTCTGAAAATTGCCAAGTGATTATTTTTTTTTTTTTTCCCAAGTAAAAAAAATAAGTAAGATTACTGAATGTACATGTTGTGATGAAAGGGCTGGAAGTGATAGGTGGTTATTAATATAGAGCACAGTGGGTATATACAGCATCAAAATATGTATCTAGTCAGGCACCTTATTCATATGCGCACTAGATCCTGGGGCCTCATTAAATCCTATCTTCCTATTACAGAAGCCATTCCTTAACCCATGGCTGTGTCCTATCCTATCTCCTAGACCTATGTTATCTTAACTTAAGAAATCCTAACGGTGTAAATTTGATTCTCCTATTGGCATTCATCCTGTCATTCCTGTATCCAGGGTTTCTGTCAGTGTATTGCACATAAGTTGACTCCCCACATGGGAAATGCATGAGGAATGCTTTAAAATTTTTATTTTGGGAGAGGTTTTTTAAACTATAATGTGCATTATACAAGTTTGAAAACCGTTAAGAAATAACGTGTGTGAGAGAGAGACATTGTGTCTGATGGTGAGTATAAAGTTAGTATAGCGCTATATATGTGAATGTAGCTGTGCCGTCTGTGTATATTTGTCGGTGAATAAATGCTACAACTCAACACAAGCCAAGTTCCACCTGCTGATTAAAGTGAAGGAAGTTGGCCACAGAGCTAGCAACAACTTGGCTAAGGCTTACTGAATGTGGGCTGAGCTTTTAGGTGGACCAGCCATACAAACCTAGCAGCAGTGCTGCTGCCATTTTTGGCAGTTATTTTAAATTTAGGGCAGGGTCTATGCTATACTAATTTAGGATTCCTAACTTGGGAAATCACTAGGTTAGGATGGTTCTGTAATCGCTAAATTCCTATCCAAAGATAAGATAGGATATGTCCTCCATGCAGAAGCAAAACATATTTCTGTAATAATAAAAATCCTAAATGCCATCCTCAACTGAGATAAGATAGGATTTCAGACTTAGGATTTTCTGTAAGGAGGCCCCTGGTTACTTTAAAGATCTTAGAGCTTTAACACTAGAATGAGGAACAGTGATGTCACGGTGTACTCTGGAGTGCACTTTTACATCACTGCAGCAAGGTGAGAGTCACTGGATGAGACGTTAAGTGGAGGTCAGCAAAAGATTTTCAGAGGGTGTTACAGGTGTCCTGTGGAGTTTTTGACAACTAGTTTTGCGTTATTCCACCAATTTACAATTGTAAGTCGTAATGCGGCAAGAAACAGAAATGCACAAGCAAATGTGATAAAGACTGCTAGCAAGTGAACATGGATGCAAACAAACTATTCTGCTTTGCTAATGTTTTATGAGGAAGAAAATGCATTTGTTTTTCAAATATCACAGTACAAAATATACAACAAACGCAAACGGTTAAACATAATCCTATACATTCTTAAAATGTGCACTTAATAAATCTGAAAAATTTAACTGATGCAATTGTGTCACAGCAAATCAATAGGTTGATTATGCTTATACTCTAATAATAATGGCCACACCAAAAGAAGGAAGGTATACTTCATTAATCCAGGTAAATTCAATATTTTAACTCTGTTAATTAATAGAGTTGTTTACAGTATTAGTAATAAGTGCTTTGCCCCACAATAATGGTGCACATCTAAACATAATCAGAGATTCAAACTTCCAGTATTACAGCAGATAGATTTAACAGTACTAAAATAGGACATTTAATTGACAAATTTCTTTAATTTGAAATACCACTGACAAAATAAAGACGTCACTGAAGCTTAAATACAACTTTGGCAGTGCTCCTTAGATCTGGAATATTCATCTGTATGTGTCCCTTTATGTCCCTTTCTGATTAATTATAATTACTATTTAAGCTTATTCCAAAGTGGAGTCTATGTAGATTAAGCATAATAACACAACAAGGGAGCATGAATAAAAATACCAACCTAACATTTTATCTAATTATGTTTTGATTGTATCCAATTATTTGAGGCAGATAATTCTTCACCATGAAAAGAATCAATGGCTTGAAAAAAAGTGGTCTAAAACATCCTATTTTGCAAAAATGAAGGTAAAGCAAACAAATAAGATCCCGAAAGCTGCTCTGAGGAGAAATCAAGGGAAGCTAATTGAGAAAAGCAATTTATTTAGCCGATTTAAAGTTTCATAGTGAATTTAATTACCACTCAGTGAATAATTTCCTCAAGTTTTTCTCATTTCACACAACCAGGGCTGTAATTCTCAAAGTTAAACACAGTGTCATAGGTTTTTTTTTCTTCTAACCCTAACAAAGCTCATTATCCACTGCTTTATCCTCCTCCTACCTCCTCTGGCTTACTTTACTTTCCTGCTCACAGCTCATCTTGTTCACTGCAGCCAATTTAAAAGCAGCTTAATCCTGGAGAGAATACTGTTGCTGCTTCCAGTTGCACTCCTGTGATTGATGTCTGGTAAGATCTAATCTAATGTGTGATGTTTGCATGATTGGCATCACACAGGTGTGCTCCTAATGCTAGTAGATGCACAAAGCACAGTTTACTTTGTTCTCACCGCCTGCTTGGAGATTAGTGCCACATGTCAAGACTGCAAAACTAGCAAGAATTTCCTGATTGCTCTTGAAATCAGCTTGCAAATCAGGGTTTCTCTGGTTGTCCTCATCTTGCTCTGTTTTTCTTTTCTTATAATGTTTGCAACAGTCTTGATTGGCCAAAGGGGTGGAGCTGTGACACGGTGTATGCAGAAGTTGTGAGAAAGCTAGCTCCTCTAAAAACAGTACACAACCGCTAATTACCCATGGGTCCTCTAAAGCAGTGGTTCTCAACCTTTTCTTTTCAAGTAGCGACCACCCCCCCCCCCCCCAGAATAATGAGGTTGGTGTTCGCGACCCCCATCCCCCTCGACAACAAGAGAGAGAGCTGCAACGATATCTACATGAGTCCCCTGCTTATTTTGAGTGATTCTTTTTTGTGAATGCTCTGATTAATACATGAAAACATATAATGCTTTGCTTTACAATTTAGTTGTAGCAGCTAGCCCCTAGCCCAGTCCCCCCCCCCCCAACCACCCTTCAGACCCATTTCTGTGTTCCTGATTTACAGATGAAGCTTTGACTATAACACATGAAATGTACCAAACTCACACAGTAATGTAAAAACCATTTCCCAGTCTAAAATATGTTATTTAATTTTTTTCTCCCCAATTATCTGGCGACACTCAGAAATGATCTCGCGACCCCCTTGGGGGTCCCGGAACCCAGGTTGAGAACCACTACTCTAAAGGATAAGGGTGTATGGCTAATGGATGTGTTTTTAAAAATAGAATAGAGTTCTGCAATATAATAGCTGGAGCTGCTACCCCCGCGACCCGACCCCGGATAAGCGGATGAAGATGGATGGATGGAATATAATAGCTATGTAGCATTCAAGGATAAATGTGTCACGTTTCAAAGAATAAAATTACAAATTAAATGCAAAAACAGATACATGACTTGACATCAAAAAGGGAGAAATCTCGGTCTTACCCCAGACAGATCATGGTTTTCTCTGTTAGTCTGTGAGATACTTTATGTGGATTCCTGTTTTGCCTTCACTCCTGCCTTTCCAGCAGCTAGTCCTTAATCTGTTTATACCTTATATGGTGTGAGTTTGAGCACCTGATAAACACTGCTCATTAAACACCAACCGACACCAAGTGCATTTCTTGTTGTTACCCAGTTGTTTGTGCCAGACTCTCTGCTCCCAGGTCTGTCAGTTGAGGCACTCTTTTCATCAGTGTCTCCTTCTTCCAGGCCCACTTTCAGAGACGTACCTGATTGAAGGCCCGTTTGATCTCACGCATACTTACACAAAGGTGTTAGTGACAGGTTGACGGTCATTGCAACCAAAATATCCGTCATCTACCTCTCAGGGCCAAGCTCTTCAAGCTGACACCCATTTGCAGGTTCCGTCAGCATCACAGTGGGTCAACCCCTTTACATTCAATGCTCGGTGTGTGCATCCAATACATACATTTAAAGTCACGCTTGTCAGGACGAGTTCTTCGTCTTCTACCTCTAGACTCCCACCCCTCCCCCTTGGTCGTAAATGGCCAGCCAGGCATCATGGTCAAACTGCTCATGGGTGTTCACCTTCAATGGAGGCACCCTCAGAGTCTGGATGTGTGGGGTATGGAACCAGGAAGAGGGTCTGGGCTGTGGCCCGAGAGTGCTGCCTGACTTGATGGGAGTGTAATAAATATGTAAAACTGTAATATTTTAATTTTCTCTCTTAGTGGTTGTGCTCCAAATTTAGAATCTGTACTTTCTTAATCCCTCATTGGGAACTTTGTCCTAATTAATGGTGTTTTCCGTATGTATGGCGTTCACAGAAACTGTTATTACACAACTACAACGCACCCACAACTTGAATGTGTTTAACTAGTGCATAACTACTTACAAGTTACTTCCTATTGGTCATGTGTGTTGCTGCTACGGCAGAGAAAATGTACCTCCAGTCTGCCTGAAGTGAAAACACGTGGCTGCACTGATAACAGCCTGAAAGTGCTGGTAGGGTTTACAAGAACCTTCACAATAGCATCCTGGAGAGGATTTTATTGGACTTTCACACAGAAGTCAAAACATAGTTTGTCTGTATTGGCTCCGTTCTGATGCTTTCTTCCCCTATTTCTACTGTAAAAGCCTTTTCTTGTTTGCCTCTTGAAATTGCTTTTATAACTGAAAATGTGGCAAATGTAGTTTGGCAAATGGACAAAACTTTTCCAGTCGCTCCCTACCCTTGGTCATACTTGGGCATACATACTGTATAATTGTTTGTCTTCCATATTCAACCCTCCAACAGATGTCTTCTTTAACAAGTTACAGACTGAACATTTAAACATGCATTTGATATAAAATTAAAAGCTACAATATGCATTTTTTGTAAGGTACTAGTTCTTCCCTCCTTTCCCCTAAAGCTGGTGAGGCATCAGTACATTGTCACTCATCTTGAGGAGTTGCCTCAAAACAGCATCTAGCCCAGGGCTGAGGTAACCAGCATATGTAAAGAGCATGACAAAGGGAAGGGAAAGGGAAGGAACATGCAGAGTAATCCATTCTTTATTTCAGTATTTTCTCAAGTTTTTGTTGGGCTTTGGCTGGATATTGTGATAATTTACTTGCTATCTAATGCCAAATAGGTGTGTATTGTAGCTTTAAAATGTTATTCTAGCATAATCAGAGCATTTAAAATTACTATAAAATGAATGTACTTTAAAGTTAATAAAAAGTAGCTAATTTGGTATTTGATTTGAAAGTACTCCAACATACTCGACACTGACATCTTTTATTATGCAACAAAATGTGTTTGGTAGGTCACCAGTGTCTTTTTTTAGCCAGGAATTATACATTATGTGAATTAAGATGACATAATGGGATCTCAGGGCAAAGTTTATAGTCTCTAAGCATGTTTACTGAAGGTTGGCTTGACTTGGACCGAAACGATCTTTGTCATCTTTGGTCTCTACTGCTGTGTTATCAATGTAAATCGTGTTCAGTAAATGTGCATACAGAGCCCAAATGATGATTTAATCCTACAGTAAGTGTTGCTGGATGATGCTGTGAATCCCAGTGTGAATGTTAAATTAAGTCTCAATGCTATCTTAAATCAGACTCCATGCCAGGTGCCTTGTGCCCAGACAGTTTTTCCACACACTAACAAGAAAATGTGTATTTGGGCAGATGCTGCGAGTGTGCATGAATAATACACAGCATTTCTAATTACTCCTGTGCTCCTGGCTGAAGTGCTGTTTGTGCTGCAGTGGGCGGTCTTGTGTCAACCAGTCTGACATAAGAATCATGCTGAATTCTCTTCTGCACCGTAAAAGCTTTGCAATATTGTCTGACTGCTAGAACAAAAAATTCTGAGCCTGACGTATTCACATGTACTGTAGCTACTTCAGACCAGTGTTAATTTCGTTGAATATGACGAAAAATATTTGTCATGGACCTTTTTCCCGGACGAAAACTAAATAAAAACTAAATAAAAAGTCAGATATGATGACGAAGACTGTGACGAAATATAACAGACACTTTAGTCAACAAATAAAAATGAGACGAAAATGTTAGGGAGGGACGAATAGAGAGGATATCCAATCAGAACCAGTCTTTTTTGTGGGACAAGTTGGGAAGAAATCCAATCGGAGCGATTCTTTGAGGGTAGGTTGATTTATGCGGAAGCAGCAGAGCCATTTTAAAAAGCCGCGGCAAATGCAGGTGCAACAGCTAAACAAACGCAGCAGCAGTTACACAGAAGGACGAGTTTGCAGAACTTTGCACAGTTTCGAGGATGTTTTCACAACAGTAAGGTTGTTTACATTATACTTAGTTGTGTTGAGTTGCACAGTCTTAGTTACACAGCTTTGGCTGATTTCAGTTGACTTCGTGCGTTAGCAACACGCTAACGTTTTGCAGTGCACCCGGTCCGTGGACAATGACATGTCTCATGAACAACAGGAATGTCAGAGCTAGGTCTAGGACGAAATCTGTGTCTGTATTGCATATTCAAACGTTAATACCATTCCATAACAGACTGATGGATACTTTCAATGACCAAAAATTCTGGAGAAACATTTAGTCAACTAAATCCACTGTAGCTAATATTTGGTCTACTAAAACTAGACTAAGACTAAAAGATGTCAGATGACTAAAATAAGACTGAAATTAAATGGTGTGTTATTCAAAAGACTAAGACTAAATCAGAATTTGCTGTCAAAATTAACACTGCTTCAGACTGCATTGGTGAAGTTATGAATAATATTGCGTATTGAATAATACTTTTCTTAAACCTGCAATAACTGATGTTTTCTTTATGTGAACATTAACATTATAATTCATTTGGAGTTGTATTTCTGTCCACCTAATGAAATAAGGTCTAATATTCACTCTCTTTTAACTCTGATTTTGGTCTCTACCAACTCCTGAGGGGACTATCTGGCTCTATAGCAGCTAAACGCTCCACTATGTTCACCAGCTAGTTACTAACTTCTGTTTGGTGCTGACCTGGTAGTGTTCAGTGAGTGTTTTGAGCTTTTTCACTGAAAACAGCTGCCTGCATGCTGCGGCCTAAAACGGTACAGTTGCAGACCGGACAGCTTATCCAGGGGCTGCCAACTCTCCACGGTACGATGGTAAGATAGATAGATAGAGTTTCCATATAAAGTTTGCTGAGAAGTGGAAAGGATTTCTGTTCAAAATGTCCCTGACTATGACCATATAGTATACAATTTGAAGTAGTTTCACTGTGCATAGAACGTTCGCTGAAATTATATTGTAAATGTCCTCATTTTAAAACTCTAATAAATAAATGTTTTCTTTCAGAGGTTTGCTCAAATGTTCAATGTGACCCTCTTCAGGATGGCCCTGAAAAAGTTGGCAGCCCTGGCTAAACAATGACCTGAAGCTTGCTACAATGCTCCAAAAAGCCGAGTGGAGCTGCAGATCCCAACTCACATTGTTTTCACATTCTCATTTGATACATTGTAGTTATAAAATTATGAAAAATATCAATTATAGCCATTAAACAATCTGTCATCCACAAATATAATCACCTCCCACAGCTTGTTAAAAGCCTATAAACATGTATTTTCTAAATGAGAATCTACGGCAGCTTTACAGTTTGTGAAGAATGACATCTAGACACACTTTAAGCACAAATAACTTTGTTGTTTTAATGAGTTTTACTTTAGACACTAAAAAACTTTAAAAACAGAAACATCAGATGAGACATAATGTCAGCCATTAATGACATTTTGAAGACAACATTTGTTACCATGAATGTTAACAATGATGAGAGCAGTAGGGAATGCTGCAACATCAACATTTATATCTTTCAATATCTGGCTTCTGATATTGATTGAGCTTTCAAAAACTAAAAACAAGCATTATATTGTGGTGGTTTGTGTGTGTGTGTTTTTTTTTATTGCTTGTCTCAAAGCAGCTTAGACTGCTGCACCTTGCTGCTTTGAGACAAGCAAATCCCACCAGGACTGAGACTGATTGGAAAAACCTGCTTTCTTGTTTTTATCAGATACAACTGCTACATAATCAAAAAAATATAATATCTATAGGAGCAGAATAAAATATGTGACGCATATGCATTTCACATATGCGTATCTATTTGTTTTTGTAATAATATGACATTGTGAAGTAGGGCCAGG
This sequence comes from Sander vitreus, assembly GCF_031162955.1. Classification (NCBI taxonomy): domain Eukaryota; kingdom Metazoa; phylum Chordata; class Actinopteri; order Perciformes; family Percidae; genus Sander; species Sander vitreus. The sequence goes on along the minus strand of NC_135856.1, from coordinate 21,627,949 downwards.
ACTTTATAAGCATTGTGCTTCTGCCTGCTCCTTCTCGAACTTGTCCTTTTTTTGTACTTCGGTAAATTCTGATTCATTTGTCTGCGTTTGTATTTTTATTTTGTTTTTCTTTTGTTTTGTTTTTCTTTTACAACATTCTGTTGATTGTTCGAGATATATATAAAAAATAGGATATAGAATAAAATAAAATATGGTACTTGTAAGTAAGTGATAGAATAAGGCATTCATCTGCTTTCTGTTTAAAGGACAGTTGCATTGTTTTTGCATGTGTAGGCAGAATCAATTGCATTATCCTCCCAATGATTGCTGCTTTTTATGAATAAATGCCAAGAGGACTAATGTATCATGCTGATTCACATCCACATGGTTAAAATGAAGGTGAGATGAGCTGTGCATAAGACTCAGGTGGTCTTGATTGAATGTTATGGTAAGAGATGTGAGAAGCAGCTTTTGCCCATTTCTTTATCTCCCACTGTAAATGAGTAGTGTAATTTACTTTTATGATTTCTTGTAGGGGTTGTCAATTACATTATCTACAGCATCTCAGAATTTTCGTGGAGGGGTGAGTGTTTACTGAAGTGCAGAGAGACCTCTGTGAAGTATATTTAACAGCTGTGGTCCATCACAGACACCATGTTCACACCTATATGGGAAATCTGGAGTAGTGGGTTTGCTGGGAGAAACAGACCAAAGGATCCCTGCGACACGTAAACAAGGGGGAGAACATAGACTTCACACGTAAAAGGTAGCCTGGTCCTACCAGACTCGTACATTTCACTTGTACAGAGAGTCTGGCCACTCTCCATTGACAAGTGTTAACTTCCTTGAAGGTGGGTACTCTGTTGAAGTTTAAAACTATTGGATCTGCCCAGAGCCACTCTGGATCTGCCATAACCAATCGCTAACGTTTGGACGTGACGTACGTCATGCGCATGTGCAACAAGAGGGGAGAGCGACAAGGCTTATAATTAGCATTAGCATCGCTAGCGTTAGCCTTAGCCAACTCCTTCACCACTAACAGAGCGAGCTGGGAAATCTAACTTTTCCCAAACCCCGTGGGGAGGGGGGCCACAACATCATGGCCACCAACAAAACTCAGCAACGATTGTTCTTGCTTGGGCTTTAACTTCTGGATATTTGGCAGTGTTGCCACAACGAACCGAATGGCTACGCTCGCATCTTTCTCCGCCGCCATTACGGAACTACAACTCTAGCGCACTACCTCAATGTCATCGTTCTCAGCCACTCCCTCTGTTCGCTGATTGGACCGCCAAAAATTTGGCTGGAGAAAACCCAAGACTATACCGCGAACCCAGACGTAGTACTGAAGGGAAATGAAAATTTAGCGTAAGTACATAGGAGGGCGGAGCCAGGCTAGGGAAGATGGGGGAAAACAAATATTGTTTTGGTACGTGTGGACGTGGCCTTGATCTGCAGAAAAACTTCCCCTGTTATGTTGCAGCAGGTCGATGTGGAGCTAGCTTTAACTACTTTATATACAGTTAAATAATATATTCCAGTGGCTCTCAATCTAGGGCTCAGGCCCCTTTTAAGGGGTCCCACGATAAATCTGAGGGGTCATGAGATGATTAATAGGAGAGGTAAGAGTTTAGAGGGGAAATCCTTCTTTGGTGGAACTGCTGGCAACTCATAGACATCTGAAACATGAAAAGGGCCCCAACAAGACTGCATTTTTTTGTGAGGGGTCACAATCAAAAAAGTTGGGGAACCACTGGTTTGACCTTTAACAATGTGTTGTATTTTATAACCTCATCGTATGTGTTTTTTTTTTTTTTTTTAAAGCTTAATCTAAAAAGTAACTTGTAATTAGAGCTGTCAGATAAATGTAGTGAAGTAAAAAGTAAAATATGTCTCTCTATAGTGTGGAGTAAAAGTATAAAGTAGCATCAAATATAAATACTTACTGTAAGTAGAAGTACCTCAGAAATGTACTTAAGTTGCAGTACTTGAGTAAATGTACTTAGTTACCTTGCTGACCATTGAGCCAGAGGGCACTTGTTGACACAAATACTGTTGAACTATCATCAAATCGTTAAGATACAGGGGATGAGAAATTAGAAGGAATAAACACATCAATGAATGGCATCTTCTCTAGACAGCTCTTGTGAAGGTGGTGTGGATCCACCCTCATACACAGTGTTTCACAATTGACCTCTCCCATTGTGTTGCTTCTGCAGTGGATAAAAAAGTGTCTTTTATGATGGCTTCGCATCATTTTCATGAAAAAAATTACTAGATAGAGCTGGCTAACTGGATCACTATTCAATATAGGGCAAGAGCAAACAATAACATGAGTTCAGACTGTTCCTGTTGTTGTTATTAGTTCAATAACTTACTTAATCCTCAGTCACAAGGTCATATGAATAAATTGTCACACAATAAAAATGTTCTTGCTTTTCATGGCTGTTCATCATTTATGGACTGTGCTGCTGCCATGACAATGACTAGAGTTCACCTGCTCTTATTGTGATGATGTGTTTTCTAGTTAATTTAACCCGTACTGTTTTATTATGGCCTAGATGAATGGATGTTGATATATGCCTTAAAATGCCACCACAACACTACCATCCAGCTGTGTTTAGGCATAAAGTGACCAGACAAACAAAAAACCTACTTTTACTGTAAATGCAAGGCAGTCCAATACTCCTTAATGCCACATTTAAGAAATGTATATTGTTTTTAATTTAGTGTTGACACTATATCAATTTATGGCAATTCACAAGGCTGTAGTTTACGATGTTTTATGTATTGGAGTGCATTGTATTGTATCCGTATGCTGTATATTCTTCGATATATGTAAATTCATTTTTATTTTAATTGTATACTTTTTATTGATCCCCAGTGGGGAAATTACAATTTACACTGTTTGTTAGAACTCACTACACATGTTCAGAACCTATTCATGCACAAATGGAGAGATGTCAAAATGAGTGGGCTGCCAGTGCTGGACCAGCACCCTGAGCGGTTGGGGGGACTATAGCGCCTTGCTCTAGAGCACCTTGGCAGTGCCCAGGTGGTGAACTGGCATCTCTCCAGCTACCAATCTACACTCTGTACTTTGGTCTATACGGGGACTTAAATCAGCGTTCCTCCAGTTCTTAACCCGACTCCCTATGGACTGAGCTACTGTCACCCCAAATTAGCTGGACAAAACCTAGCCTTATTATAAACAACTTTCTTATGCAGTCCTAACTGACTGACTTTTGTTAGCTCTTACAGTGACATTACAGTTGACATCAACAACCATTATGGTAATAAAAACGTTGTAGTTTCACTAAACTAGCTAACATGAAAAAGGAAGCTAGGCTAAACATTTATTATCATTCCTGAAGATTTTGTAGTCCCACATGCATATTAGGTAGTTGCCAAAAATTAAGGTCCTCCATGTTTCTGTCTGTCTCTATATTGTCCACTATCAAATAATATTAATGACAGTAACATAGTTACAAGTTAATATTTGGCTCTTAATGATTTAATAGGCTATCCAAGGCAATATGGTGGTGACTTCAGATTATGATTTGTGAATAGCCTACTCATATTAAATATGTGATATTTGTAATTATCATATATTTAGATTACCAGAGCACCCTAGGCCAAAGGTCAATGATCGATTTTATAATCGTTTCATCTGATCTGAGGCCGTATGTTTTGGACACTCGGGTGAAGAGAGGGGCGGAGCTGTCAACCGATCACCATCTGGTGGTGAGTTGGGTCAGGGGGTGGGGGAAGACTCTGGACAGACCTGGTAAGCCCAAACGGGTAGTGCGGAAGAGGCCCCTGTCCGACAGACTTTCAACTCACACCTCTGGCGGAGCTTTTCGTGCATCCCTGTGGAGGCAGGGGGCATGGAACCTGAGTGGACAATGTTCAACGTTTCCATTGCTGAAGCTGCGGCAGGGAGCTGTGGTCTTAGGGTCTTAGGTGCCTCAAGGGGCGGTAACCCTCGAACACCGTGGTGGACACCGGTGGTCAGGGAAGCCGTCCGACTGAAGAAGGAGTCTTTCCGGGATATGTTATCCCAGAGGACTCCGGAGGCAGGTGCAAGGTACCGAAGGGCCCGAAACGCTGCAGCCTCTGCCGTGAAAGAGGCAAAGCAGCGGGTGTGGGAGAAGTTCGGAGAAGACATGGAGAAGGTCTTTCGGTCGGCACCAAGGTGCTTCTGGAAAACCATTCGCCACTTCAGGAGGGGGAAGCGGGGAACCATCCAAGCTGTGTACAGTAAGGATGGGACGCTGTTGACCTCAACTGAGGAGGTAATAGGGCGGTGGAAGGAGCACTTTGATGAACTCCTAAATCCAGCTAATACGCCCTCTATGGTAGAGGCAGAGCTGGAGGATGATGGGGGATTGTCGTCAATTTCCCTGGTGGACGTCGCTGAGGTAGTTAAACAACTCCACAGTGGCAAAGCCCCAGGGATTGATGAGATCCGTCCAGAAATGCTTAAAGCTCTGGGTGTGGAGGGGTTGTCTTGGTTGACACGCTTCTTCAACATTGCGTGGAAGTCTGGGACGGTGCCTAAGGAGTGGCAGACCGGGGTGGTGGTTCCCCTGTTCAAAAAGGTGGACCAGAGGGTGTGTGCCAATTACAGGGGTATCACACTTCTCAGCCTCCACGGTAAAGTCTACTCCAAGGTGCTGGAAAGGAGGGTTCGTCCGATAGTCGAACCTCGGGTTGAAGAGGAACAATGCGGATTCCGTCCTGGTCATGGAACAACGGTGATCTTCACTCTTGCAAGGATCCTGGAGGGAGCCTGGGAGTTTGCCCAATCGGTCTACATGTGCTTTGTGGATCTGGAGAAGGCATGTGACCGGGTCCCCCGGGAGATACTGTGGGAGGTGCTGCGGGAGTATGGGGTGAGGGGGTCCCTTCTCAGGGCCATCCAATCTCTGTACGACCAAAGCGAGAGCTGTGTCCGGGTTCTCGGCAGTAAGTCGGACTCGTTTCAGGTGAGGGTTGGCCTCCGCCAGGGCTGCGCTTTGTCACCAATCCTGTTTGTAGTATTTATGGTCAGGATATCGAGGCATAGTCGGGGTGGGGAGGGGTTGCAGTTCAGTGGGCTGGGGATCTCATCGCTGCTTTTTGCACATGATGTGGTCCTGATGGCATCATCGGCCTGTGACCTTCAGCACTCACTGGATCGGTTCGCAGCCGAGTGTGAAGTGGCAGGGATGAGGATCAGCACCTCTAAATCGGATCGGCCATGGTTCTCAGCAGGAAACCGATGGAGTGCCTTCTCCAGGTAGGGAATGAGTCCTTACCCCAAGTGAAGGAGTTCAAGTACCTTGGGGTCTTGTTCGTGAGTGAGGGGACAATGGAGCGGGAGATTGGTCGGAGAATCGACGCAGAGGGTGCGGTATTACATTCAATTTATCGCACCGTTGTGACGAAAAGAGAGCTGAGCCAGAAGGCAAAGCTCTCAATCTACCGGTCAGTTTTCGTTCCTACCCTCACCTATGGTCATGAAGGCTGGGTCATGACCGAAAGAACAAGATTCAGGGTACAAGTGGCCGAAATGGGTTTCCTCAGGAGGGTGGCTGGCGTCCCTTAGAGATAGGGTGAGATCACAGTCATCCGTCAGGAGCTCGGAGTAGAGCCGCTGCTCCTTCGCGTCGAAAGGAGCCAGTTGAGGTGGTTCGGGCATCTGGTAAGGATGCCCCCTGGGCACCTCCCTAGGGAGGTGTTCCAGGCACGTCCAGCTGGGAGGAGGCCTCAGGGAAGACCCAGGACTAGGTGGAGGAATTATATCTTCAACCTGGCCTGGGAACGCCTCGGGATCCCCCAGTCGGAGTTGGTTAATGTGGCTCAGGAAAGGGAAGTTTGGGGTCCCCTGCTGGAGCTGCTACCCCTGCGACCCGATACCAGATAAGCGGATGAAAATGGATGGATATATTTAGATTTGTTTTTAGATTTGTCCCTTTACAATTACCAGAGGTCTTTGAGTGCTGTACGTGGATAGTTAAACCAGCAGGTGGCAGCAAAGCTACAGCTTTAGTACGACGGGAGTGCTAGTGCACAAGTAGCCACGCCACGCCCCGGCTTCCACCTGCATTGAGGGGCACCTGCTGATGAACGCGGGATGTACCTTGTACCTACAGATGGATAAGTGGATCTTGGTCAGATCATTTGGAGTCCCTGAGCTAGCTAGGTAATGTTTACCACCAAAGCTGCCCATGTTCATCCAGCATCAACAGATAAATAAATCGAAAAAGCGCCAGTCAAATGCACAGCATGGTTATCAAGCCTTGCCCAAACCACCGCCAAACACGCCATATCGGTTTCACCTGTTGCTACAGGGCAATGTTGACAGAGGCAGCTGAAGAGCAACACAGGAGCCCGACGGGAGCAACTCCCGCTCAGACCTAGCTAGCTAGCAACAGCTGTTGGGGAGCCAACGGTAGCAGACTCTAGGAAAGAAACAAAGAATCACTTCAGAAGGTATTTCCTTTTCGTTTTGGCTACTTGCTATTGTTATGGTTTGTTCCTTGTATTTTATGAGCTAATTGCTTAATTTGGTTCAGTGCTTGTTGCTGCTGGATTTGCGTGATTTGGGAGTGTCCCCTAAATGTTGTCCACAAGGAATGCTCTTGAAGGGTTAGGGTGGTATCTCTTGCTGCTGTTGTTTCATGTATCTGGTCTGTAGTGTGCACCTGTTGTCAGCTGTGTTTATTGTGTGAGTCTGTGTGTGTCTCATCTGATCTTAATGCAGAGACATGTGTGCTGCAGAATGTTTCTTTTTGGCAGCTGCATGTAGCTCCTATAGGCTACAGGCCTACTGAATGAATGGCCGAGTGTTTCATAATGGGACTCCCTAAAAACTTGGAATTTTATCCGGGTGGGTTTGATTTTGCAGGACGTAATGAAAGTGCTTTGCTCACTTCCTTGTAATCATTATCTTTCAACCACATTTTAAAAGTTGAAGTTGGCAAATTGTTCTGTCAAGTGCACAAGTGGAGGAAGCATACATTGATAAAATCATATCTTGTCTAGTGTTCTAGCTAAATCATCCATGATTTGAGGTTCCCTAAATCCACTAGCATTGTTCTTGTCCAAAAACACTTTTCCACAGATCTTTTCTCCTTTACTGACAAACTTAATGCAATATTGACAATAAGTTTATTTCTGACCATTTACACTCAATTTCTGTTAGGCAGCCAGTTGGTTATGTCCAGGTGTATTTTTCCTGAGAATGACTTGTTCTCCAGCCTGACGGCATGTGTCAAAGCCTGCACATAATAGAGAGGCAGGATCAGCAACTACCCTGTAGCTGAGAGTTTGGGTAAAAGACAAGCCTTAGGAATAAAAAATTTTTGGGATATGGTGAGTTTGTCATAGTGGCCACGGTTGGAACTGCAATTCGTACTTAATTAAAAAACAAAATAAATAGTCTTGTTTTGTCAGACCCTCCTCCCAAAGCGCTCTGAAAGAGGGTCTGGCTACTCCACATAGCATTCAGGGATGGGAGGAAAACGTGCTCTGGTTTAATGGCATAAACCAGAGCACGTTTTCTGCCCATGAAGATTCTAATTGGTTCATGGGCGGTGCTAAACTACACACAGAGCAGCTGCAAAATAGTCGTGCGAGAGAAAACTCAGATTGGACAGATAGTCTAGCTAGCTGTCTCAATTTACCATACATAGATCTGAGGAGCAGTCAACAATAGCCCTTATAAATCCACCGAATTTAAAATCCCAACACAAAGAAAGCGGAAGGAAACGTAAAAAGACATGCATCCGGCGGAATTTCCTTCAGCATCGGAGCAATCCCGGAAGTGGAACGCAAACTCTCTGATTTCTCTGTTGAAACCATTTGGCCTATATATAATAGATGTAACATATATCCTAAAATAATATTACTAATAATATTAAAAACAAATATTACTTTATTGTATTAAACATTGCTCAATTCAGCTGTTATGCCATTTCTTGTATCATATGGGTTTTACATAATATTATGGTAGAGACGTTAAAATATTTGTTGCTACTTTTATTGAACAATACATTTACAAAAATGCTGTAGTTAATAGAGAATTACACTAATTACAGTATTACTGTATGCAAAAAATATGACCTAATATTAATTGTGTTTTTCTTATCTTACATTTTACATAATTTGCATGCAAGCGGTAGAGCAAACAAAACAAAAAGTGGAGAAAAACAAAAGAAAGGAGTGCTCACCTGCAATGTGCACTGTTTTATTTATGAAGGCTCTGCCAGGCACGATGGAGACAAATTACCTTTTAACAATGTGAAATAGAATTTTGTTTACAAGGCTACGCTTCCCCTTGCTTTTTCAAATGAGATTTTTCACAGCTTCCTCATTTGTATCTCACAGCATTATCGTCTCAATCTTTCAAAACCAATCAGTCTCAAGAAAAGAACAGAAAAAAAGAAGAATGAATCACTGCTGTTCATAAAACCAGCCATTAGGTGTATTTTATGAATGCACACCACATCAGCCACCAGCCTCAGACACCCTCCTCCTCTGTCCTCCTCCAGACCACCCATCAGTTTAGTCATTTCAGTGACATACCCTCCACAATTTTATTTAAAGCCCAATACAGTCTGCAGCATAGTAGGGTGCCCTCTGTGAAATGCTGTACTAGGTGAGATTTGGGAAATGTATACACAAACTGAACAGAGACAGGAGGCAAGAAGAGAGCCGAATGGAAACACACACACACACACACACACACACACACACACACACACACACACACACACCTACCTAAAACACAACAGTATCACTGCATCACAGAGCTGCGGTGAACAACCATTTCTAAGCCTGGATTTCATTCCAGAGATTATCAGCATTTGACACAAAGGTTTGACCAAGCAAAGAATATTGTCTTTGTTTGCAAAATAAGGCGAGGGATTTTGGCAGGCAAAATCAACATCTGTTAAATCTTCACTTTTAGCTCACTTTGTTACATTGCCTTTGTGTATTTTAGCTTTAATTTTCAATTTTTTTATTTTTTTATTTTTAAAGAATATTGTTTTTAGATGAATACTGTGTTGCTGTAAAACAGCACCACGGGAAGTTACAGATACAATGTTACAGAAAAAGAGAACAAATAATGTTATGTATATTATAACGTGAACAAAGATATACATTACAATAACAAATGCATAATCATGAGCTAAGCTAAAAGCTATAGGTCCAGGAAGAATGTTAGTAACAAACTCAGAAATGAAACTATAACCTCATCTTTTTATAAATATAATGGAAGGTCATATGTGTGATAATTTTTTTTCATGCAGTATATTAACAATTATGGAATTTTTGATGTGGTCATATAGTCAGTAAACCTGTGGAAATTAAAAACTGAAAGGCATCAAGATGCATTGAGAATCATTTTGTATATACTAGCACCTTGAACTGAAATGAAATTCAAAGTGTAAATACAAGTTAATGTTGCATTATAATAGGAAACCTAATACAAATAAAACCTAATGAAAATAGTGGATTTTTGGCAGGAACCAATATGTATATATTTCTGCACTTTTTCCATTTTTTTGGCCAGTAATGAAGAATATGACATCTGTTTGTGCCTTCCAGTCATGTGGATCTGTTGTACACTACATTGTCTGTGCCCCAACCAAATGTCATGGCTGTAAGTGATGTGTCTGAAGATATTGAACAGTACAAATGGCTTTTGCCTAAGACTTGTTTTTTTAAGGGGGTTCCAAGGAGCAAAAAACTGCAATTCTTAAAATTCAGCCAAAATATTTTACAGAACTAATTCTTTTTGGTCTCAAATAGCATAAGATTTGAACAAACTCTAAAATGTAAACAAAAACTTCCATTTCTTATTTGTTTATCAAAACAAGATGTTTTCTCATTCTATTCTAATCTCAACATGCTCCAAAAGTTTTCACTTGTGTATTAAAATTCACATCCTCACCTGATAAATACCACATCAACTTACATATCTGCAGCCTCCCAGACAACTGCCTCCTTTTTCGTCGAGCCCTTCTTTTTTCATTTTTTTTTTTACGATTGAGGTGGTTTTCAAAAACCTGCATTTTATTAAGTGAGCCTTGTAGTTTTTAATCTAAATCATTTATTGTATGTCTGCTCATACAGAAGCTTGTGATGTTTAATATATGAGCATGTATAAAAAGAATGGGTAATGCAGTTTTATTAAATGCTTTCACCAATCTCGCCTTTGACTCTTCCACTATAAATACAGAGCCTCAACACTGCTAGAAACACTTCTGTAAAAGAAATGACAAAGGAAAATTGATATTGCCTTGTCAAAAAAAGGCATGTATAACTACAGCATAGCTGTCTCAAGACCATTCCCTCTCACTGCAGTGGTCTTTGTAGGAGGAATGAGTGCTGTTAAAATTTTACAACCCAGAGATGGTGCAATGTATTGTACATTTTTTATAATCTAACAAAAAGCGCCTTGATGAAAGGTGTCCCGTAAAAATGGACCAGAGCATATTCTGCTGCCCTTTCTGTGTTTGTCAGCAAAGAGGAGATAACATGAGGTTTCTTCACAACTGTGCGCTAATGTGCTCACTACAGTGCTGCCAAACCTGCTGTGCTGGATTGAACATCAAGATGGAAGAGGTAGCTGTAAACAGTAGCCCCCACCACCCCCTTAGCAATAGAATAGTGCTGATGGATAAAATGAAAACCTGAAAACATGGCTTTGTTTTAGCCTTGTTTGAGTCAGCAGGGACAGGAGGTGACAGAGGTAAATTGGGGTCATCAAACGAGAGAATATAGCACTTTGCTTTGTTACCCAAGCACCCAAGGCTGAGTGATTGATATGTTGTTAGTCAAGTGATCTCTTATAAACTCTCTTTCTAATGCTTTCTCTCTCACCATCATAATTAAATTAATATCAGATCAAGAATGTAGGATTTGTGGCAATTATTACTTATTATTACGAAATGCTAAGACAACAGATATCTGTATGCACCGTCTGGAGTAGGGACATTAAAGCATGTGTTTATAAGCAGACTGACACTAGCACCACACCAAATTCCATTCTTAAATGTAACACTTTAAAGTTTCTTTAAAGATTTAAAGGAACTTTAGACTATTTATCAATTACTTTGAAATCCGCATGAACCACTCTTCACATTGGCATGATTTAGATCATCTGCACAGCACTTAATTAAAAAGAAAATACATCACTTTTAAAGCTGGTTCGTAGGGTTGAAACGATTCCTCTAATAACTCGAATAATTCGATTACAAAAAATCCTCGATGCAAAATGATTTGCCTCGAAGCTTCGTTAAATCAATGTTACCAACGTTGTATTGCTGACGGACGGTGTTTCCACACGGATCATTATTATTGTCGCACACCAGACGCTGCTAAGTCTGCGGGTGGCACATGCCAGAACGTAACTAGTGAGGGGCTAAAAGAAGAGACAGGCTGGAGAAAACGACAGAAAGTGTCCAAAGTTTGGAATCAGTTCAAACGTAGTTAAAACGATAACTCTGTACAGTGTGTCTACTGAAAAACCGAACTAGCTTATCACAATAATAGCACGACGTCAATGCTTCAGCATCTCAACAGAAAACATTTCTCATGCATTCCCAACAAAAGTAAATCACGGAGTTGTATGGACGATGAAACTACACCAAACACACCAACTACCAAAAACAAAGACAAGAAAATACGTAGCAGTGACCACAATTTGATCTAAAGAGCCGACTTGTTGACTATCCCGTCGGAGAAACAGCTGATTGTTGCGCACCATTTTCTCTTACTCTCTCTCTTCACGGAGAAACAGCTGATCAACGATCTACTAGCATAAGTGTAACAGAGCTCAATCTATTTTAATTTATATATTATATATAAATTAAAATAGATTGAGTATAATTCATATTTGCATATACATATATTTACATATAGGCCTATATACAGATCAATTGTAGTTCTGAAAGTTAAGTTGCACAACTTAAGGTAATGTTTATGTATGTTTAATGTAAGCCTATGCCTTAGTGTGAGGTTGATGTCATTTCAGAAAATGTTTTCTTTAAAAAAACTTATAAAGTACGTATAAAAGTATTTCTTATCAGATTACTCGATTAATCGATGGAATAATCGGTAGAATACTTGATTACTAAAATCCAGCCCTACTGGTTCGCCTTTTACTCCCATTATTTTATCAAAACAGTGGTGGAAAACACCAGGAGAAAAGTTACCCTGTGACTGGAACAAGCAATGTAGCATTTCAATGAGAATTGTCAGACCTGGATTTCCTTCTCCTTGCTGCTCGGTTTTGGTGAACATGTGTTTCTAATTGGGGATAGAAAGTTTGTCTAATGTACAAAAACTATTGTCATCTGAAACTCAAGCTTTACTTTTTTTTTTTTTTAATGTAATTCTGTCATTCAATGTTACTCTGTGGTATAACAGTGCCATATGTGGAACTACAGGGGACTATGACTAGGGATTATGAATGGGTCCAATTCGGGTTGAGTACGTGTTCAGTAGAGCATGTTATACATGGGCTTCCTGTATGAAAGTAGTATAAGAAAAAGCCTTAAATACTTTAATAATCTTTTGACAGCCCAGAGATTGGATGTGCTGTGCTGTGACTGGCTTTTGCCACCGTTGCTATGGAAATACTCCATCTACTTTTGCTTTTTAAACTGACAGACATTGTCAGAGTTGAATTTTAATTCAGAGTTCAAATAATCCCTGTTTGAGGAGAGGGCATGTTTGATGAATGACTGCCTCTTATCATGTAATGTCATTTTCCTGAAGGACTTTATAGGATAGCTGACATGAAAGAAAGTAAAGCTCTTAAATATGGTACTGGTGCAGTTGGCAGAGAGGGGTAATTGTCATACATATTTGCAATGTCCACTGTATGTATGTGTATGTATGTATGTATGTATGTTTAAATATATATTTATATAAACTTAGCACAAAAAGTAAGGAAATTTGTGTTTGGTAGATTATTTCTCTGTGGTAACAATGCTTTTTTGCAATAAATCTTATACCGTTGGAAAGCCTGTTTAGTTCCCTTTTAAATGGTGCCCCATTTGTAAGGAACATGCATTTGTGGGATGAGCAGCAGCGCTGAGTATGTGGGTTGCGCCCATGAAAAATTTGCCAAATCTTCTCTGCCAATGCCAAACAGCTTATTCTGCCATTGACTCGTTTGGTGGATTGGATGATTGAAGTTTGAAGAAACAAAACATATTGGCAATTAAACAATTTATTCATTTCACAAACCGGAGCCTCAGTAGTGTGTGGAAGAACCATACAGAGCCACAACAGCCTGGCACCTCCTCCTCATGCTGGTCACCGGCCTGGTCACACACTGCTGTGGGATGGCATCCCATTCTTGAACCAGCATTTGTCGCAAGTCAGCCAACGTGGTTGTGTTAGTCACTCTGGCACGAACAGCACGCCCAAGCTGATCCCACAAGTGTTCAATGGGGTTGAGGTCAGGACTGCTGGCAGGCCATTCCATCCTCTCCACTCCCACATTCTGGAGGTAGTCTCTGATAAACCCCGCCCTGTGGGGGCGAGCGTTGTCATCTTGGAGGGTAGAGTTCGGTCCCAGACCGTGGAGATATAGGATTGCCACTGGTTGCAGAATCTCATCTCTATATCTCTCTGCATTGAGATTGCCTCCAATGATGACAAGGCTCGTTTTTCCAGTGAGGGAGATGCCACCCCACACCATCACACTGCCTCCACCAAAAGGTGTTACTCTATCGGTGCAGCAATCAGCATAGCGTTCTCCGCGTCTTCTCCACACTTTGATCCTATGATCCAACTGCCGTAGGCAGAATCATCCAATCCACCAAACACCAAACGAGTCAATGGCAGAATAAGTTGTTTGGCATTGGCAGAGAAGATTTGGCACATTTTTCATGGGCCCAACCCACATACTCAGCGCTGCTGCTAATCCCACAAATGCATGTTCCTTACAAATGGGGCACCATTTGAAAGGGAACTAAACAGGCTTCCCAACGGTATAAATGAATGTGAAACTACACAGGGCACATTTAAGTCTGTTTTCTAACACAAAATTTGAGAAGCCATGTTTTCTGATATTTAATTTATTTATATATATTATATTATTATTATTATTATTATATATATATATATATATATATATATATATATATATATATATATATATATATATATATATATATATATATATATTGATCAAGCACAACAAAACAAAACATGCAAGAATTAAATCCCCCTTCCAATACCATGGTTATAGTGCGACTCGGCCATCCATGACAAAACACTTCAATAGAAAATAATCTCAAAATGAAATAGCACAATGTGGCGTCAACGTAAAACACAGCGCTTTCAAGCCAGAGAGCGGAGTTCACTATGTGGCGAAAACAAAATACTTTCACCCAGGAAACGCTCGTTTGTTCCATCGATAGTGTTTTAATCCAAATCCGATATTTGCTACATGGCGCTCACTTTTTCTGGCTTAACTCCACTACCATAGCCCCTGAAAGGGCCATCATCTGACGGTGCCTGTACCCAGCACTCTGTAGTGGCTAAATACAACCAGCAACTGCTGCTCAGATTTTTATCGTTCTTTAGTACTTCTACTTAAGTGTTGTGCTTAAAGAGCACTTCTACTTCTACTCAAGTCACTTTTTTGATAGAGCACTTGTACTTTTACTCAAGTATGGGTCTCTAGTATTTTATACACCTCTGTGTGTATATATATATATATACATATATATATATATATATATATATATATATATATATATATATATATATATAATCTGCAGTGCCTTCAAGTACATTGTTGCGTAGTTGACATACAGTGTGTCTTTATGTTGCCTCAGGGACTTGTGACTAGATGGAGGCATTAATCTAAAAGACACACATGAAGTCTATATGCTATGGAATACAGAGTATGAGTTGAATTGGAATTACAAGAGTCCTCCATTTCAGATCACAAGCACTCAGTTTTGTCTATGTAAACGTCGGGCATTTGAAGTTGAGTCTTTTGTATCCCCATTATCTGCTCGGCTATGTATTCCTTGGCAGGGTAGTTAGGCTGTGCCTGTTGCTTAGCAACAGAGGAAAATGCCCCCCTTCTGGAGTGCTTGGCACTGTTAAGGTAGTCCAAAGGAGCAAAACGGTAAACACTTAAGTTAACTTTTGAAGGCCAAAACACAGATCAAAGAGAATAAGAGACCGTATGTTGGGCCTAGAGTGATATGTATGTATGCGGGTGTTTTCACACTCTGATCTGAGCCTAGATAGAAAGCATCTAAGCATCGTTCAGCAATCAGGAAATGAATGTTTCTAATTGCTTGTCCTTCCTTTTCATCATAAAATAAAGTCTAACTAAGACGAACAATATTACAATGGACAGTATACTAATTAAAATGTAATTAGTATTATTAAAACAGTGTGTACACCTGTACATACAGTTTTTCAGGCTAGTTGTCGACCACCAATAAAAGAGGAGCAGAGAAAAGCTAGTTTTGTTTTCCAGTCTCTTTGCCTATCTATTTGTCTGATTGTCTGTCTCTCTATATTTATATCTATGAATATATCTGGCTCTCTCCTTCTCTGCCAGAGCTGACACCTGCTGGCTGAGTACCAGTGATACTGACTAATAAATCCTGACAGCTTCTCGCCAGAGCCAATATTAATGCCTGGCTACCTGGCAGGCAACCTGTGAGAGTGTTTCAATAAAGCAGTCTACCCAGGGCTTCTTATTGACCGACCACAGACAAGCAAATTAAAGCCTGGCAGGATTTTTGTCCTCTTTTCGCCACAGCTTTGAGGTTAATTACCAGCCTGAGTCTCAGACACACTTTGCCTGCTACAACCAAAATGACTTTCGCCTACCTATGTTATTGTGTTAGACGGTTTTCTGTTGGACTACAATTTCTGTGCATTTTGTGGCATTTGTCAACAAAGGTTAAGAGGAGGTTAAACCTGCACTGATGAAACTTGCAGCCCCCCCCCATCCTCCCTGAAAGCTTGTTTGCTTTTGATAAGATCTCATTGAGGTTGCTCTTCATCTCAATTTACATTCCTATCACTGTGTGCTGCTGCAGGCCTCCTGGGTTTGCCGTTCCTCTGAGTCTCAGCCATCACCGGCAGCTCTTGAATTCCTCTACAGCAGAAACCTTCTCTCCCTTCATCTCCTTCGTTCTTTTTTGTTTCCTTCATCTTGGTGGAAATTGAGTTTCAGAAGTTGGCCAATGAGCAGAAAAAGGAGCATAAATTATTTAGAGTAGGGGCTTGGTGCAAGTTATCATAATGCATGCCATGCTAGTCATCCTCGCTGAAGTCTGATTGCTATTCCACTTATTTTGTTTCACAGATCCAATACATGCTGTTGTATTTCCCCTGAAATGGTGAAATCAAGTGAACAGGTTCAAAAGATATACTCAAGTATGGAGGTTATAGAACTGTAGGACAGCAAGAAAAGATTATATTTATCTTACAGTTATTTTCTCGATTAATCAATTCATTGTTTATATATATATATATATATATATATATATAAATAAAATATCAGAAAACATGACTTCTCAAGTTTTGTGTTTGAAAACAGACTTAAATATGCCTTGTGTAGTTTCACATTAATTTGTGACACAATAAAAAAAATGGAAATAGATGCCTATGTCTACTGCTGAAACAATTAGCCTATTAGTTGATCAACAGAAAATGTGATTTATCAAGCATAAAATACCAAACATTTTTTTAAATGCGAGGATTTGCTGATTTTCTCTGTTTTATATAATTGTAGAATGATTATCTTAAACTTTTGGACTGTTAGTCAGATAAAACAAATTCCCTTTAAAGACCCCTCCTTGGACTCTGGGAAATTGTAATAGGCATTTATCACTATTTTCTGACATTTTATAGACTTAGCATGTAATCGATTAATTGAAAGAATAATCGACAGACTAATCAATAATGAAAATGATCGTTAGTTGCACCACTACCTATGGCTATATAAATGATCTACAAATTATAAGTATATGATGTACACAATTACTATGGAGAAATGAAACAGCTTTTCATGCAAGAACAAATGCATAGAATGAATCTTTGATTTGAAATGGTAGCAACGTTTATGCCTACTGATCTCCCAAACAGTGTTCTCTCTTATGTTTCCTGAGACAAACAAGCTCTTTGAACATGATGCTTTAGGAAGGGCGTGTGCCTTTTGTGTGTGCCTGTTCAAAATATCAAGAAGTGCATGCAGGTTAATATGGAGAGGAGATCAAAGCTGACTGAGAGCCATTCATGCAGAGGCCACCGAGAATGGCCTTGCTTCAGCCACTGTCCGGAGGCTGGAGCTCAGCTGACATTTAAGAAAGAAGAACCTGGATTGCTGTTTCCTCTCTTATCTTCATTGCTTTGCAGGAACTCCACTTCATAGACACAACTGTCAGACTAGCTCTCACTTAGTTTCATGTCAGAGCACTTTATGTTATGTGGTTACTAAAACATGTATGCATATGACAGCCTATTCACGAGTCTAATACAGTGTATGTACACATGTCGGCTTTGGGTCAAACTGAATGACATTTCAGACGTGAAAAACACCCACCAGCTTGATTTGAGTCAAGAGAGGAATGTGGAAAAGGAGGGGGAGTAGGTTCGAGATGACTTCAGCCTCCTCCTGCACCTATTCAGAGCTGAGAACCATCGCGACGGACGGAATAGGGCTGAGGAGAAGGAGCGAAGATGTGGGAGTATAGAAGTGGAGTGAAAAGGGAGCAGGAGGTGAGGAGGGTGTTGGTGGGGCTGGTGTGAGGATGAAAATTGATTTATTGCGGAGCTGATGAGTAGCGGCATGCCAGGAGACAGTGTGTGCTCTCCAAGCCCTTACTGCAGCAACATAAAACGAAACGGGGGCCCTCCCTCCTGTTATAATTGCTGCAGAGATCTTAGCAAAGGCTCGAGGTCTCTCGAAAATGCATACAACCCTGACTGTTGGTACCCCGCCTGTTATTTCCAATCTCCATGTCTAGATGCCGCAAGTAGAGATAAAGGACATGCTTTTTGCTCTGCACTATTGGCAGCTTTAACTTGCAGTGTAAACATCAATCCCATCCACACAGATCAAAGGCATACTGTAAAAATAAACACACATTCATATAGGACACACATCAGTTGGTTTATCTTGCCACCCTTGAGCAAAATCGCTCTAAAAGAAAAATAAACACCCCTAATGTGGTCCACAACCTAATCAGCATAAAGGAAGTTTGATTTTTTTTAAGTTAAGTGTAAAACTTGTATGCCAAGTGGGCATCAATCACAGCCATTTGAATTCAAATCATTCACCAAGCCATGACTCATTCAACTTCAGAGTTTAAGCACATTCTGGTAGCTATTGTTAAGTGCAGACAGATCTTTTGAAAAAGAAAGTAAAGGAATAACATGACGTTCTGACCTTTTCACTGAACCACACTCCCACTGTGTGGCATTTAATCAGTAAATATTTTGCAACTTTAAACATATGTTTGAATATTCAGTTGTGGCAGAGGCACATCGTTCGACATCAGCATAAATGTACAGGAGAGGTCATGCCTGGTAAATATGCCTGCTTAACACACAAATAACAGAATAATCCAGCATTGCTTGGCTGTCGGCGATTGTCTCTGTTGCACATGCTGTTTTTAAGTACAATATAAACAATCCATAGTTTTACACTTGGCATTTTCATGAGGCCTCAAGCTTTGACAACAGAGGAATTTACTTGAGCACCCCAAAGAGCTTTGGAGCATGCTGCAGTGGTTTAAGGCAGACACAACATGAGGGCGGGGGGATGCGGTGAGGGGAGTTAGCCAATACTGCTGACAGAGGTGGTGGTAAGCTTGTGTGTGTGTGTGTGTGTGTGTGTGTGTGTGTGTGTGTAACTGGAACTGACTAACACAGGCTGTGAATTCAGCAGTGTGAGAGACTGTTTTTCTTCCATCACATTCTAATGCCACTTTCTGTAATCATGGGTAATCTTCCATCAAAATGTCTCAAACGAAGCAAAGCCAACCCAGCAATAATCTATGTTGATGTTATCGCTGCGCCATCACTAATGACACCTTGAATGACAATTACAAATGGCATACAGTGATGACTGTCAAAGAAAGAAAACTGACTGATGCTTAATTTAAGAGGAGAACAGCTGTTGACCTGCAGCTGAAGCCAGGGTAAATGGCTCATTGGGAGAATATGCAGCACTTAAAAAAAATAAAACTCTATTAAAATATTCATTATTCAGTAAATAAAAATTATCATTTGATTCAGTTGAAAATTAATCAGAAGATCCTATTGATAAATGATCTAAAAGTATCCTGTGAAGTTCTTCAGATTGTAATTTACAAGGCAAATTTGTGATTTGAGATATTGGGCTATATAGATAAAATGTACTTGACTTGACTTCTTGACCACTAGTAGTGCTATGGAGAAATGTTTTTACGAATGGGTCAGCGTTTTGTTTGTATCTTGTGCAAGAGGATACACATGACACACTCCTGCCATGGCAAGCTATTCCAGTGATAGACAGTTAGTGGCAGTAACACACTAAGAAACGTAGGAATGTGCTAACTAAAGTGAACGAGCAGAAGACTGCTAGTAAATAAACATGGATGTAAACAATTAAGGTCACTTTACTTGAATATATTTCATGAAGGAACGAACATTTGTTAGCCCTCAAGAATTATCTTAGTTCCACTAGACTTTTTCTCTTATTTATTATTGCCTATGATGTTCAGAAAAATTATGTATGCTTACTGTTGTCACAATTTAAAATAAAAGGTTTATTTTCTTCTCTCTTCCGGATTTCAATCAGGGGACCTTTTAGGCATTGACTAAATTCTTTGCTCACTCCAGCGTCTTAGTTCTACTCATTTTAGTAGACATGCCTCTCCTTCACTGTTCCTAAATGCTATTAGAATGGTCCTTTTTCAGATATTTAACTTTTATTTATGCTCTTATATATCCATAAAAAGGCAAACCGGCAAATAAACCACTTGCAAAGTATCTATTTGTCTTTTGTTCCCTCACAACTCAATGACATGTCAACAACAATGTCCCACTCGCAAAAGGGGCTTTCGCTTTGATAAAGGGGTGTGCTAAACTTTCTTTTACACCATTCCAGCTAATCTGAAGTGAAATACATCTGTCATATAAATCCTTATGCTTCTCTATGAATAAGATTTTGGCAGTGTTATCTCTCCAAGCTATTGGCAAGCACCTTTGCTAAACACTTACCAAGGAGTGATCACAAATCTTCTTTAACTGACGCCCCTGCTAGATTGCTTTGCCTTTTCCACAGCTGCCAGTCTCACTCCCTTTTATAAACTACACCTTACTGAGTGCACTGCATCTCCCTGAAAAGCCTTGTCTACTTTAACCTTTTACATACAGGCTTTAAAAGGAAGTACTTCTACATTTTTTAAACACATATTTTTGGATTTACCACCTCCCAGGAGAAAACTAGGCTTTAACAACCAGAACAGAGGTGCAACCACAAAAAATACAAAATAAAAAGTATGGCACATAATCAAATACATTATATTCTAACTGAGATAGTGTAGTATCCATCCTTCCTGTATTTACATAACGTGCCAAAGCAGCTCATCAAGTGAAATATCCCTATGGCCCATTTAGCACAACAAGGGCTATATTGTACACAGTAAACGGCAGCATGGCGGCCCAATTGTTAGCACTGTGGCCTCACAGCAAGAAGGTTCTGGGTTCGAATCCAGGTCATTCTGGGCCTTTCTGTGTGGAGTTTGTATATTCTCCCCATGTTTGTGTGGGTTTCCTCCGGGTGCTCCGGTTTTCCCCACCATCAGAAAACATGTACTAGGTTCTCCAGTCAGTGTCCTTCATCAAGGCACTGGCTCAGATCTGTAGTTGGTACCCGGGCGCTGTAAATGGCTGCCCGCTGCTCCCTTGAGGGATGGGTTAAATGCAGAGAATGAATTCGCTACATGTATGTGTATGGGACAATAAAGTACCTTTACCTTTACCTTAAACAGTACCTACACTGCCTGTCCTATTCTAGATTTGCATTAGAAGGAGGTAAACAAATAAACAGAACCCATGTATACTATGATTAAATCCAGTATCCTGACCATGCAGTAAACCCTACCACTGTGATACGTAGGTGTACTTTTTGTTCACTGTGTAAGAATGGTGTTGAACTCATGGTCAACCCTGTTATTGTGTTGAATATTTTAGTGTTCAATACCAACATTTTCTACATTACAATGGTATTAGCAGGGTTTCTGGCAGTGTTTTATTTTGGAGGTGTCTGCCTAGCCTGACATAAAGAATGACTCTGCTAAAGTCAGAAGAAATTATTACATTTTTATGAAATATAATTAGGCTTGTTATAAGCCTGTCACGATAACAAATTTTGCTGGACGATAAATTGTCCCAGAAATTATTGCGATAAACGATAATATTGTCGTTGAGAGACCGTTTTCATCTAATATATTGATAATGGCATAATAATGCAGGTACACCTTTTCTAAGATCAATACACTTTTATTTCTAAAGAATATTTAACACTGGAACTGGAAGACATTTTAAATATCCACAATAAATGAACAAAACAACCAAAACCATCAAATAATATGGACTCTCAGTCTCTGTTAACAAAAAATGTACTTGAATAAAAACCAAACATAATCAAAAACAATAAATAAAATGGACTCTCAGTCTCTGTTAACAAAAAATGCACTGGAATAAAAACCAAACACAATCAAAACGTTAACGTTACCTGAAAACAGCGCGTAATTTCTTTTTAGCATCACACTTTCAGTCACTATGACCTAGTAGATGGTCAGAAAAATTGTGCCAAAATATGAACAATAACATCGCTGTCAACAGGCTTATCTGCTAATGTTAGCTACCGACCGTTAGCTTGAAACCATCCAGCAAATACACAGTTTACAACAAAACAAAATGCTGAGTGAACATTACTAGCTACGTTTTTCATGTTGGTTTTGAGCGGTATGCACCTCCACTAACCTGGAAAACTGTTTTAAAACGTTAATACAGCGTGTCGGAGGAATACAGCGTTCTCCTGCAACGGGAGTCAGAGGCAGAGGGACCGTCACCGCAGCGTTTGCTAACGTTAGCTTCTTGTCTCATCTGGGGTCTGATAAACAGTAAAGTCATCACCTTCAGTGTCCACAATGCTATTTTCCAATAAAGTGTAGCTGTCATATTTCACGGGACCCGCGTGAATGCGGATTTCATGTTGCGGCTTTCGTCGCTGTTTGTCACTTTGCCTAAGATTGAGTGACAAGTGTACTCGCCCTGTTATTTATTTGGTTGCCATGA
Source organism: Sander vitreus (assembly GCF_031162955.1). Lineage (NCBI taxonomy): Eukaryota > Metazoa > Chordata > Actinopteri > Perciformes > Percidae > Sander > Sander vitreus. The sequence continues at coordinate 21,605,635 of NC_135856.1, read as the reverse complement.
CTTTGCGGGTGATGACGTCCTGTCACTGTTCCAGATGCTCACCCTGAAGGGGAGAGAGAGCAGATGACAGTTTGCTTGAGTTCAGTAGAGCACACGGCTCTGCAGAGTCGTGTAATTATGACTTTCTGACTTTTCATAAACAGCTGAAGGAGCGGCGGTGCGCGGTGTACATAGCAGAAACCCTGTTGTTCGTCTGCCCTATTTCTGATACTGTGGCGGCAGAGGAAAACAAACAAGCATGCAAATGGAAATTATCGTGGCCAGAAAAATTATCGAGCTCATTTTTATTTATCATGCGATTAATTGATTCATTGACTATCGCGACAGGCCTAGCTTGTTAATATGTGTAATTAATAATATATTAATAATAATCCTAACTAATGATATAAATGAGCATCACACAGCTGTGTATTTAATAAGTAAGCTGATTGTTTAAAGTAATCTACGTCATCAGGATCTCACCTCATGGGCAGTGGTCACCACCCCCGCTAGCTAACCAATTTCCAGGTGGAAACCTTGCTAAGGTAAAGAAAAGTAAGAAACTGTGGATAAAGTATAGTTAAGGGTTGGGCAACTAAAATAATAATGTTAATTTCCAACATTAGCACTGAATGTTTGCATTTGACATAAATCGTGACATGTAAAAAGATTGAATGGTGTTCCTGTTATTTTATTCACCCCCTGTATTTTACACTGTGTGTTTTTGTTGGAACGATACTGAAATTACCTTGTAAAACTGTTGTGTCTACTGTTAGTAGGTGTTCATCATTCATAATAAGATGCATAGCTTCTAATTCTTCTAACAGATTTGATTGCAGCTATCAAAACACATCACTATATTATATTTTTGTGTCCTGCTTTTTTATATAAAGTGTTGTGCTACAATTGAAGGTCTGATATGATAAAACATATAGTATGACATGATATATTGCAAACATATAGATAGAATTTCCTTTCTCATAGCTATGTGCTGTGTACCTCACAATAAACTTGGACCAGCGCTGTGGTGGAGGCAGGAGTTGGGGACTGTCATAAAAGAGATTAATGTCCTAAGCCCTGTGTTAGATGGTGAGACTCCAGTTTAACCTCTATGCCTGTGTGACATATCCAGCTTCTACCTAAGCCACAGGAGGCACTAACATTTTGACAGGAGTTGTTTGTCAGTCCCGACTTAATGAGATTGGATCTGTCTGTTGGTTCACGCGTCCGTCAGAGTAGCACACTGGTAAAGGACTGTAAATGTCTGTCATCTGTTCTTGGATAGTTTAGGAGAGACATTGTTTACTACACAGAGAAAACACTTAATGGAGTTGGTGCTCTGTTTTACAATGGAAGAAAAGATAAGACCAGCTGCGTTTGTACATGACCCCATTTTCATTCCTTTGATATTAAAATAAAGACCTACTAAGATATTCTCACACTTCAAATTTGTGAACATAGTACAGTTACTATTGTTCTCTAAAATGATCAATTTTCATTTATTGTGTCATTTATTGTGATTTTCCAGTGTCTATCGATGCAAGTAAAAGATTATATACTGCTGTTTTGTCGGAAATGAAAAGATACGTCTAGCAGCATTTATATTTGTATTATTGTCAACAAATCCTATGTAATGACCAAAACCAACAACCAACCATTGTTGTAAAGACTCACTAGCTCACAAAAAGTGTTTTATCTGAAGCTGAAAATAGTCCTCAACAAATACCTTATTTACTCCTGTTTGAAAAAAAAAAAAGAAAGTTTGCTGAAAACTACCGTTCCCAGTTGTTTACAATTTAAAGATTAACGTCTTCAGTAGAACAAATGGGCTGGGGCTGGAGTGCAATGGACAGGTTAGGGAAGACAATGTATTGTAAGACAGACTGTTGAATGAGAAACAATGAGAAATAGAATAAAGCTAGCCTTCTCCTGTCTTAAGCATCAGCTCAGTCGCATGTTAGCATTAGATTAAAAGACATCTGCGACGGATGACCAAAGAGTATCAGCTGCACTGCTCTTTAGTAGAGCTTATTAGCAAAATCCGGAGGGAAAAGCTCTTTGCCCAAGCAACAGAAGTCTTAAGAGATACAGACTCACTTGCACTGCCCACACCAAGGTAGAACAACTGGACACAACACTAAGACAGCAAAATAAGTTGAGCTCACTCCCCCAGTGCTTCTTAACACTGTCAGGGCCCTGCTGGATATATCAGATGTCATGCTGCCTTTTGACCACGTCCCAGCGGCTCATGTGGCCCGCCGTAATTCCTTCCCCTAACCATTAATCTCACTGTAAAGACAATGGAAATGCTTTACCCTCTCTCATCTCTCTCTCTCTGTCTGTCCTCCTGTCTCATGTATTCCTCTGTGACCAGTGCCCTCCCTCCCCTCCTGCACTTTACAGTCCTTTTACACTGAAGACACTGGAGATAAGGTCTGAATATCTGATGCCATTTTTTATTTTTCATCTTCCCCTGAGGGCTCTTTGTCAGCTTCTTATCAGAATGTCAGGCCTATGCTTGAGTAAGTAAACAAACAAGCAGCAGCAGAAATGATGTATCAGAGAACTGCCACCAGTTGGGGATGAGCTGTCAGTCGCTCTGTTGAGCTAATGATCACTGTTTGGTGCTGTGGGAAATGAAGGCCTCTAATTCAGGCCACGTTTTTTTCTTATTTTCACACTGGGGTCTCACTCATGCATGTGCTCCTGGATTCTTGATGTCTAGATTCTTGATTCTGTGTCTGTTGATCGGTCAGAATCCCAGTAGCTTTGTGGTTTGTGTGGTTAGCTTGTCCTGCTAACTGATAACTGACAAAGTAGATCCCTAGGTTTTTGGGTCATGACTGTAAATGAGGGCTGCAACCGATGATTATTTTGCCCATTACACTTATTATTAATTGCTATTAGTATGTAAACATAACTATTACTTGTCAGGGTTGCAAATGGCTTGTTTTGTCTAATAAATAGTCCAAAACCCAAAGATATTCCATTTATAATGGTACAAAACTGAGCAAAGCTGTAAATCCTCACATTTAAGAAACTGGAACCAGCAAATGTTAAGATTTGTTATTTGATTGTCTTTATTGATTCATTATTTTGAACGTTTAAAAAAAAGTTTCTGTCCATTTACTTATCTATTCATCATCAAACTGTTTAAAGATCCCCTCCACTCAAAACTGTGTTTTCCTATGTTTATGTCCCCTAAATGACCACTTCCCTAAAATCTGAGATTCAAACGTGGAAAAGAAAATCTAAAACCTCCAGTGCAGAGCGGACTTGTCAGTACAGAGAGCAGAAACACACTGTCAACATAGCTATGTCAGCCACTGCCAGTGACAAGCTAACAAACACCATGGAGAAATAAAAGATGAAAGATGCTAACTACACTTACCATTTTCATATGTCTGTGGATTTGGCGTTAACAAGGTAACTTCAACCCAGGGTTTTGTGTATCACAACGGTGGATCACTTGTTACGGGGTTAAATCGCCGTGGTAACTTATGCTGAACACCTAACCTTCTCAGGAGCAGGTTATGTTGGAGACTAGCGATCAACCGGTGTTAAGCACCGCCTACTGCCCAATCAATACTCGATTGATAACAGTGTCACCGTTCTTAGAAGATCTGGTGGAGCTCGGTGCGCGGAGAGAGAGAGAGAAAGAGAGAGAGAGAGAGAGAGAGAGAGAGGTGCTCTCATAAAAGTTTAAAAACATTTAGAGATTGACAACCCCGTTAACATTCCCTGATGGGTATTTTTATGAAAGATATATATTTTCAGCGGAGGGAATTACATATAGGCTATTTGTCGGCTTCTTGAGCCGTGTGTTGCCAATGCGCATATCGGTTTGAATTATGTTTTTAATTTTCTCTCACGATCGCTTACCACTGCCAGGGTTGCAACTGTCTGTGTTCTTCATATTTATGTAGAATTCTAGTTTGCTCTTCTTATGTAAAATATGTGGCTCTGGTAGATGTTTGCGATTGGTCATGCTGTGCAAACACTGCCTCTTTTATGTGAACGCGCGCGCAGCTGGATTGGGAAACCCTGGGTTGATTGAACTACTTGTTAACCACCGTCGTGACACAGCTTAAGCGGGACCGCGGTTGTTAGGTTAGGTGAAGCCGGGTAACTGAAATAAATCCAGGGCATGTTGATCTTGATTCGTAGTACAGGCCTCTGGTCTTGGTTTGATGTTCCTGCCATCTTGATGCACATTGCTCTTCACAAGTCAACTTACCCTGAGCATTGGTGGTGGGCAGGTGTGAGGCCAGATCCAGAATGTCTCAATGAGTGAGAAAGAGTAGATGTTCTTCCAGCCCGTTTTTAATATTAATCATAGCAGATTATTTTTACATACTTAAGTATGGTGCTAAAAGTCCCCCTCCAGACACATCTTAAACACCTGCAGTCCTTAAAAACTTTTTTTGTTTTATAAGTCAGTAGTACAGCAAATATTTAACAGGACAAGCAACTAATTATGCTTTAACTCCCCTATTTTTAATATAACCAAGGATATGTTTCCTTTATATCAGGTGTTTGACTGGTTATTGGTTCATCAGTCACAGGTAAATATATTACATAAACTAGATCAATGAAAATGTCCCTTCATGATGTAAATGATGGAAGACAGGTCAACACAGGCTACAACAGACAGGTTACAACACCTGTCCAGTTTGGACAGGTGTTGTAAATTTACACATAATAGATTAATGGTGTGTTATACAGTGTGTGTGTGTGTGTGTGTGTGTGTGTGTGTGTGTGTGTGTGTGTGTGTGTGTGTGTATATATATATACACACACATTAATGTATTTGGCAGTTGTCCATCATGTGTTGAAGTGATGCGTTCCAACTCATAAACTCTAGTATTGTTGAACTTGTCCAAGATTAGAACTGAATGTTGTTTAACTGCAACCTTCTAGTAGTAAACTCAGAAATTTCCATCTGCCTAAATTTGTCTCATTTAACAGATGTTGTCCATTAATAATAATCATCCAGTTGGCTCCAGTAGGTTTTTGTCATTTCCCTCCCCTTTCGGCTCTGTGCTGTATTACGTTGTTTAAAGTCTCCCTACAACACTTAACCAGAATGAAGCCAGTCATCCAATTAGCCTCAGAATGCTGCTGAGTTAATGATGGAAAACTGCAAGTTGTATTGAGGCCTCTTCAAGGTCTGTACAAATCATTCACCTGTTAACATGAAACTGCACTATTTCATAACGACACAGTCGCTGAATCATGGGCTCAGCGCTGTCACTGATCCAATTAAAATTGTGTGCTCGTAGACCAGCTTTCACACCTGAATTTGTATTGTGTTTGTTTTTACGGTGAGGTGCACCTCCCCAGGACGTTGGAGGGAGGATCGTTTCTGTATTTTTGCAAAGTTTCACACACTGTCAAACTGCTAAAATACAGATACTGTAGTAGGACACTTAATCAGTTCCTCCAGGATTTTGCGATGTCGCGATTGCAACAATTCACGCAAATTCAACAAATCAGCGTGAATTTTGTGCGACTCGCAATTTTGACCAATCACCGCAACTCAACGTTTCCCGTGACTTCAACCAATCCCATCAGTCCCACGTGCCAGACTTTGTATCACAATGTGACTCTGAGAGCCACTGACCAAGCGGGAGTAAGAACGGGTTGACGTAACACACATATGTCGCCAAATTAATTTTCTTGTTTCTGATATGAAGACGAGACGTGTGTGACTCGAACATCTCACATTTACCAACAAAACGTACAGCGAAAGACCGTGCAAAACATTTCAGACCGCCCTGCCAACCTGTAAACATTTTAATATCAATGTACGCTGTAACGATTTTTAGCTGCTGCTGTTTCAATCCTGTCGGCTCTCTGCAGCGGGCGGGGCTGCTGCTCAGTTCCCCCCGTGATTGACGCGTGCACACACACACACACACACACACACACACACACACACACACACACACACACACGGTGGATGCAGGAAAAACCGGAGATAAGACGTAGCCTACAGGATGACCTAAATTGAGGACAGCTATGCTCGTTATTGTAAGTGCAATAATAAGTTTAAGTCCAATAAGTAACGTTACTTTATTAAACCGTATGAATGTGTGTCCCAGCCCAGGCCAGGATAGGAAATTAACTAACAATGTAAAGATCAACAAGCCACTGACACATATGTTCAAATTTGATTAATTCAAAAAATTATTATTTTTTTGTCTTAAATCCACCAGCCATTTTCATATTATACCAACATTTGCAGCATCCTGAGCGTTTTTGGTTACTAGGAACACTCAGCCCAGAGTAATTTTATTCTCCCCAAAACAAGTTTCCTTTTTTATTTTTAAAGAACTATAAAAAAAAAAATTTACTTTTTTTTGCAGCTTTCACTGTCTCTCGCAACTTCATTGCAACAAAAATACAAAAGACATCGCAACTTTCATCGCAATTTTTTACAAAAGCTCCCGCAAAATCAGGCATTTTGGGCCTCAACAATCTTTAAAAAAGGCTGCGAAGTCCTGGAGTGACTGCCTAATAAACACACCTCTGGTTTAACTACTATTTACTATAATTGATCAGAGAAATCCCTGCACCTGTGGTGACATGCATACATGTTACCGTGGTTAGTTACCAGGTGATCTTAGACGATGGCCTTCTTTAAAGTTGATGACCGGCCTATAGATCTATGAGTTGTTAAGATTTTGAATTCAATAAAACAATTTATTCATACTTAAAGGCAACCCACACAGAAAGCTTGATGCGTTTTTGACGTCCATATCACGGAACGAATACGTCCATTTTATCAAATGTAGGAGGACTACAGATTCTATATATTTTTTTAAATAATAATATATAATTAATAAATCATATTAATCTATATCTATGTGGCTATGTCGCGAGTAAATGTTTGTACCAAAATAGTTCTGTTTTTCAGTCTTCATTTTGGCGAAGGTGCAGCTACTTTCTTCTGCTCCTCTGCTGTCGGCATGTCGGAGCTTCGCGGGGGGCGGGCCGACACACACACAAGCACTAGCAGATACACCGCCAGCCACCACATCACTTCTGTTTACTGATAGCTAGCGTTTATCTCAGGCTAATTAATTAGCTAGTAAGTGCCGATTTTTGGCAGCCAGCCTTCCAAAAGATAGAACCATGAAATTAAATGTTAACCGATCATTTACCATTGACCGACAAGCAGAAAACCGAATCTCAGTTCACCTGTCCGGGAGGCTCTGACACATTTTCCGCACTCTGTGTCCCCGGCCAGCTGTAGGCTTGTACCGGTTAATGTTCTGTGCATTGTCGGACACATGCAGCCACTTTCCTGAAACCACTGACAAGTCCACCGCAGCCCGTGGCGTTTATATCCGAGCCTGTCTCCACCGCCTCCACCGCCTCCACCTGCAGGTTGTCAACTGTGTGGTTTGGAATGAAAGGGAGAAAACAGGACAGAGTAACAGGACAGGACAGAGTATATATATATATATATATATATATATATTATTATTATTATTATTATTATTATTATTTTTTATTTATTTTTTTTTTACGAAAAACGAGTGTCACAGTGTTATTCCAGGGTTTCCCGCAGCACTTTGCAGTTAAGGTGGCAGGCGCGCGTTGTTTAGGCGGCCACCTTAACTGCAAAGTGCTGCGGAAAACCCTGGAATAACACTGTGACACTCATTTTTCAGGCAGTCTCGGTCCTGTTTTTCGTCTGAGCTTGACTGACTTTCACACCAGACTAAAAAAAACAAACCAAGCATGTGTGAAAGCACACTCATACTAGACTAGACTTTAGACTGGTCTCCTCACCAGTCTTGGGAGTTGTATACAGAGTACCAGTAAAACACCTAATTTCTTGTGCTGAACACATGCACTGTAGTCAATCAAAAGTGTGTCATAGAACCGTGGAGGTAATAGAGTTGCTCATCAGTTGATTACCTCTGTGGAATATTGTACTCTGCATCCTATAACCTGCTCCGATGAGATTCCTGTCAACAAAGCATCCTCTCTATTTTTCACAGTTTTTGGAGAGGGAGATTTTATTTACAGTCCCTGTTCTCTTAACACTCATCCCTTCACACATATGTCAAACAAACATGCCAGATCTGCTTAGGTCACATCAGTATCTTGTATCTTGAGCTGGCTGTGCTTTCCAGCCTATAATCACAGTCATTCTATGAGTCCTTGGTTATGCTTTTTTTGGGCAGCAATCCTTCACCCATTGTAATATCTGTCAAAGAGAAAGAGAGAGGAGGGAGCTGAGTGGTATAAATGGGGGATAGCTCACCCATGAATATGTATTAAACTTTTTTACCCGCCTCACATGGTCATTTATTTGTAACATGGTGAACGTTTTAAATTAGCTGGAATATTATTCAAATTACAGAGCTCTGTGACACGAACACATTCGAATGAATTGCATGTAAAGTAGAGGGGGAGGGGGGGTGTTAGAAGTGTAGGGTATATCTTTCTCTCATCCTGACTGTTTTTCAGTGTAATTTACAAGGGGTGTTCTTTTTTGGTTCTGGGTAGCAGCCAAGCACATGCACAGGTTTGATCTCGATGTTTGACAGCAAATTGAAGACAGTAATTCATGCATTCATGCAAGTGTGCAGTATGAAAAGAAAAATACACCACATATATAACTATTATATCTGACAATGAAGATACATTCAAGAGATGACATTCATCACACCAATCAGTTGCCTTTTTTTGTAAAACCATATAAAATCCTCATGGATGTTTATCATGTATCTCTTTTAATGCCTCAATTACCCTGAATCTGATTTGTGACTGACCAAGTGTTGCACTAATATATTATATTTATATTTATATAATATATATATATATATACTATAATAAAAAGTATATGAACCACATTGTAAATTAAAAACGCAACTTATTTTCAGCCCTTAACCAGTTTGTTTTACAGTTTTTCTTGATTGCTTTGACACAGCAGTCAACTCAAATGTGCCTTCTTGCAAAGAATTGGATCCAGAATCAGAAATGCTTTGATGCAAATTGTATTGATTCCATTGATCCTTATTTTGAAACTGTGGCTGAAAACTGAAATACTTTAAATATTACACAAAATACATGTCAATCAAAATAAAATCTATTAGAGTATTAGAAATTAAGAAAATAAAAATAAAATCTATTACAGTAGAGTATAAGAAATGGCCACTATTGATACTCAGTCTCTTCTGTCTCAGACCTCTTCCATCCATGTTGGCAAATAACAACACAGACGCTGCACCTTTAAGGCCTGCAGACTGATTGCTAATTGAAGATTTGTGTGAAGGAGTGTCAAACAGGTGCTTCAGTGATTTCATACTTATGTAGGTAGTTTCTAATAGTTAGGAACAGATGTTTTTTTGTTTGGTTACCATAGCTAAAACAATGGAGTTTGGACTGCTTGAATAACATCCGTGTTAACTGTTCTGCAAAAGGGTGGGGAAAATGTGTCAATCCAATGAGAAAGGGTTAACACATTTGCAAGTGGTGTCTTCTGCTCTGCTGAGACAGTGATGATGAAAACTGAGTGGATCCCAGTTTCTTTAAGCAGGTCAAAGCAATCAAGAAAAACTGTATAGCTGCCTGTAATTAGTTATTTTTTTGGCCACTTGGGGGCAGCGGAACCATAACGGGGAGCCAAAACAGCAACATTAACATTCACTATAAAAAGTAGTATACAATGTGTATTTATAAAAAGGAGTGTGTGTATATATAGATATATACACCTTTTTATGGTGAATGTGCTAGCAAACAGTTGCCTTTTTACACAACATGGATTAATTTGAAATCACGCCTCTGACCAACTGATGAATTCAAGTTCTCCTTTCTTAGCTCTGTTTTGCTTTTCTGTTTAAACTCCTGCAAAAAAATATCTGACTCTTCAGCTGCTAAATGCTCCACCATGTCCACCAGCAGTTGAAAACTTTGTCTTGTCATTTGGTGTTGGACAGGTAGTGTACATGTACATTGAGTTTATCTGCTGAAAACAGCTGTCTGCTGTGGCTGGAAACAAGGTTCATGTGAAGAAATCTTGCAGCCCGGAAAACCAAAATAACAAGCTTTAAGATGCTAAAAGGTTCTATAGATCTGAGAGGAACTGCACAGTTTGGTGATAATTCTTTGTCAATTGTTCACCTCACGCAACACCTTTCACATTACACATAGCCTTTTGATTTATAATTTAGAAGTGCTCGAATAAGTCAAGAGCAACTAGACTTGCTTTAATTTCTTGAAGATATTTCGCCTCATCCAAAAGTTCGGCAATAGTGTTCTGAATGGGATTGTGTTTGACAAGGAATCTTGAGGACTGCATAGACTGAACAAACACATTCAATTATCCCTGAAGTGCTGA